>NW_027552479.1:44374-85060 GCF_045843805.1 Urocitellus parryii | reverse complement strand
GAAATTTGCTGAGCCAAGTGGGATTGGTGTACTGATCATTACCTGCCAGTACCATCAAGATTGGGTGAAAAAATGTTTGCTGAGATTTCAGGAAACACGTAGTTTATAGGAGCTTGGCAACCCCTTTCAATGAAAGTGATTCTCGTCAGTCTCTGCTTGCGGCTACTTCCATAGGACACAAACCATAGCGATAGAACTTGGAACTACATTATTGTGCCAAGTTTCAAAGAGCTAGCACAAACCGTGTTTGATTTAGAGTTCCAAATACATGTATCCATATAGGAGAAAACAGAGTGAAACCTAAACATGAAAACGGTTACTGCAAAGGAACGGTTTAACCTAGAAGAACGAAATTTGGTGAGCCAAGTGGGATTGGTGTACTGATCATTACATGCCAGTACCATCAAGATTGGGTGAAAAAAATGTTTGCTGAGATTTCAGGAAACTCGTAGTTTTAAGGAGCTTGGCAACCCCTTTAATGAAAGTGATTCTCATCAGTCTCTGCTTGGGGCTACTTCCATAGGACACAAACCAAAGCGATAGAATTGGAACTACATTATTGTGCCAAGTTTCAAAGAGCTAGCACAAACCGTGTTTGATTTAGAGTTCCAACTACATGTATCCATATAGGAGATAACAGAGTGAAACCTAAACATGAAAACTGTTGGTGCAAAGGAACGGTTTAACCTAGAAGAACGAAATTTGGTGAGCCAAGTGGGACTGGTGTACTGATCATTACCTGCAATTATCATCAAGATTGGGTGAAAAAATGTTTGCTGAGATTTCAGGAAACTCATAGTTTTTTGGAAGCTTGGCAACCCTTTCAATGAATGTCATTCTCGTCAGTCTCTGCTTGGGCCTACTTCAATAGGACATAAACCATAGCGATACAACTTGGAACTACATTATAGTGCCAAGTTTCAAAGAGCTGGCACAAACCGTGTTTCATTTAGAGTTCCAACTACATGTATCCATATAGGAGAAAACAGAGTGAAACCTAAACATGAAAACGGTTACTGCAAAGGAACGGTTTAACCTAGAAGAACGAAATTTTTTGAGCCAAGTGGGATTCGTGTACTGATCATTACCTGCCAGTACCATCAAGATTGGGTGAAAAAATGTTTGCTGAGATTTCAGGAAACACGTAGTTTATAGGAGCTTGGCAACCCCTTTCAATGAAAGTGATTCTCATCAGTCTCTGCTTGGGGCTACTTCCATAGGACACAAACCATAGCGATAGAACTTGGAACTACATTATTGTGCCAAGTTTCAAAGAGCTAGCACAAACCGTGTTTGATTTAGAGTTCCAAATACATGTATCCATATAGGAGAAAACAGAGTGAAACCTAAACATGAAAACGGTTACTGCAAAGGAACGGTTTAACCTAGAAGAACGAAATCTGGTGAGCCAAGTGGGTTTGGTGTACTGATCATTACCTGCCAGTACCATCAAGATTGGGTGAAAAAATGTTTGCTGAGATTTCAGGAAACTCGTAGTTTTAAGGAGCTTGGCAACCCCTTTAATGAAAGTGATTCTCGTCAGTCTCTGCTTGGGGCTACTTCCATAGGACACAAACCATAGCCATAGAATTGGAACTACATTATTGTGCCAAGTTTCAAAGAGCTAGCACAAACCGTGTTTGATTTAGAGTTCCAACTACATTTATCCATATAGGAGAAAACAGAGTGAAACCTAAACATGAAAACGGTTATTGCAAAGGAACGGTTTAACCTAGAAGAACGAAATTTGGTGAGCCAAGTGGGACTGGTGTACTAATCATTACCTGCAAGTATCATCAATATTGGGTGAAAAAATGTTTGCTGAGATTTCAGGAAACTCGTAGTTTTTTGGAAGCTTGGCAACCCCTTTCAATGAATGTCATTCTCGTCAGTCTCTGCTTGGGGCTACTTCAATAGGACATAAACCATAGCGATAGAACTTGGAACTACATTATTGTGCCAAGTTTCAAAGAGCTAGCACAAACCGTGTTTGATTTAGAGTTCCAAATACATGTATCCATATAGGAGAAAACAGAGTGAAACGTAAACATGAAAACGGTTACTGCAAAGGAACAGTTTAACCTAGAAGAACGAAATTTGGTGAGCCATGTGGGATTTGTGTACTGATCATTACCTGCCAGTACCATCAAGATTGGGTGAAAAAATGTTTGCTGAGATTTCAGGAAATTCGTAGTTTATTGGAAGCTTGGCGACCCCTTTCAATGAATGTGATTCGCGTCAGTATACGCTTGGAGCTACTTCCATAGGATACAAACCATAGCGATAGAACTTGGAACTACATTATTGTGCCATGTTTCAAAGCGCTAGCACAAACCGTGTTTGATTTAGAGTTCCAACTACATGTATCCATATAGGAGAAAACAGAGTGAAACCTAAACATGAAAACGGTTACTGCAAAGGAACGGTTTAACCTAGAAGAATGAAATTTGGTGAGCCAAGTGGGTTTGGTGTACTGATCATTACCTGCCAGTACCATCAAGATTGGGTGAAAAAAATGTTTGCTGAGATTTCAGGAAACTCGTAGTTTTAAGGAGCTTGGCAACCCCTTTAATGAAAGTGATTCTCGTCAGTCTCTGCTTGGGTCTACTTCCATAGGACACAAACCATAGCGATAGAATTGGAACTACATTATTGTGCCAAGTTTCAAAGAGCTAGCACAAACCGTGTTTGATTTAGAGTTCCAACTACATGTATCCATATAGGAGAAAACAGAGTGAAACCTAAACATGAAAACTGTTGGTGCAAAGGAACGGTTTAACCTAGAAGAACGAAATTTGGTGAGCCAAGTGGGACTGGTGTACTGATCATTACCTGCAAGTATCATCAAGATTGGGTGAAAAAATGTTTGCTGAGATTTCAGGAAACTCGTAGTTTTTTGGAAGCTTGGCAACCCCTTTCAATGAATGTCATTCTCGTCAGTCTCTGCTTGGGCCTACTTCAATAGGACATAAACCATAGCGATACAACTTGGAACTACATTATTGTGCCAAGTTTCAAAGAGCTAGCACAAACCGTGTTTGATTTAGAGTTCCAACTACATGTATCCATATAGGAGAAAACAGAGTGAAACCTAAACATGAAAACGGTTACTGCAAAGGAACGGTTTAACCTAGAAGAACGAAATTTGCTGAGCCAAGTGGGATTGGTGTACTGATCATTACCTGCCAGTACCATCAAGATTGGGTGAAAAAATGTTTGCTGATATTTCAGGAAACACGTAGTTTATAGGAGCTTGGCAACCCCTTTCAATGAAAGTGATTCTCATCAGTCTCTGCTTGGGGCTACTTCCATAGGACACAAACCATAGCGATAGAACTTGGAACTATATTATTGTGCCAAGTTTCAAAGAGCTAGCACAAACCGTGTTTGATTTAGAGTTCCAAATACATGTATCCATATAGGAGAAAACAGAGTGAAACCTAAACATGAAAACGGTTACTGCAAAGGAACGGTTTAACCTAGAAGAACGAAATTTGGTGAGCCAAGTGGGTTTGGTGTACTGATCATTACCTGCCAGTACCATCAAGATTGGGTGAAAAAATGTTTGCTGAGATTTCAGGAAACTCGTAGTTTTAAGGAGCTTGGCAACCCCTTTAATGAAAGTGATTCTCGTCAGTCTCTGCTTGGGGCTACTTCCATAGGACACAAACCGTAGCGATAGAATTGGAACTACATTATTGTGCCAAGTTTCAAAGAGCTAGCACAAACCGTGTTTCATTTAGAGTTCCAACTACATTTATCCATATAGGAGAAAACAGAGTGAAACCTAAACATGAAAACGGTTATTGCAAAGGAACGGTTTAACCTAGAAGAACGAAATTTGGTGAGCCAAGTGGGACTGGTGTACTAATCATTACCTGCAAGCATCATCAATATTGGGTGAAAAAATGTTTGCTGAGATTTCAGGAAACTCGTAGTTTTTTGGAAGCTTGGCAACCCCTTTCAATGAATGTCATTCTCGTCAGTCTCTGCTTGGGGCTACCTCAATAGGACATAAACCATAGCGATAGAACTTGGAACTACATTATTGTGCCAAGTTTCAAAGAGCTAGCACAAACCGTGTTTGATTTAGAGTTCCAACTACATGTATCCATATAGGAGAAAACAGAGTGAAACGTAAACATGAAAACGGTTACTGCAAAGGAACAGTTTAACCTAGAAGAACGAAATTTGGTGAGCCAAGTGGGATTTGTGTACTGATCATTACCTGCCAGTACCATCAAGATTGGGTGAAAAAATGTTTGCTGAGATTTCAGGAAATTCGTAGTTTTTTGGAAGCTTGGCAACCCCTTTCAATGAATGTGATTTTAGTCAGTCTCTGCTTGGGGCTGCTTCCATAGGACACAAACCATAGCGATAAAACTTGGAACTACATTATTGTGCCAAGTTTCAAAGAGCTAGCACAAACCGTGTTTGATTTAGAGTTCCAACTACATGTATCCATAGAGGTGAAAACAGAGTGAAACCTAAACATGTAAACGGTTACTGCAAAGGAACAGTTTAACCTAGAAGAACGAAATTTGGTGAGCCAAGTGGGATTGGTGTACTGATCATTACCAGCCAGTACCATAAAGATTGGGTGAAAATATGTTTGCTGAGATTTCAGGAAAATCGCAGTTTTTTTGAAAGCTTGGAAACCCCTTTCAATGAATGTGATTCTCGTCAGTCTCTGCTTGGGGCTGCTTCCATAGGACACAAACCATAGCGATAAAACTTTGGACTACATTTTTGTGCCAAGTTTCAAAGAGCTAGCACAAACCGTGTTTGATTTAGAGTTCCAACTACATGTATCCATATAGGTGAAAACAGAGTGAAACCTAAACATGAAAACGGTTACTGCAAAGGAACGGTTTAACCTAGAAGAAAGAAATTTGGTGAGCCAAGTGGGATTGGTGTACTGATCATTACCTGCAACTATCATCAAGATTGGGTGAAAAAAATGTTTGCTGAGATTTCAGGAATCTCGTAGTTTTTTGGAAGCTTGGCAAAACCTTCCAATGAATGTGATTCTCGTCAGTCTCTGCTTGAGGCTACATACATAGGACACAAACCATAGCGATAGAACTTGGAACTACATTATTGTGCCTAGTTTCAAAGAGATAGCACAAACCGTGTTTGATTTAGAGTTCCAACAACATGTATCCATATAGGAGAAAACAGAGTGAAACCTAAACATGAAAACGGTTACTGCAAAGGAACGGTTTAACCAAGAAGAACGAAATTTGGTGAGCCAAGTGGGACTCGTGTACTGATCATTACCTGCAAGTATCTTCAAGATTGGGTGAAAAAATGTTTGCTGAGATTTCAGGAAACTCGTAGTTTATTGGAAGCTTGGCAACCCCTTCAAATGAATGTGATTCTCGTCAGTCTCTGCTTGGGGCTACTTCAATAGGACACCAACCATAGCGATAGAACTTGGAACTACATTATTGTGCCAAGTTTCAAAGAGCTAGCACAAACCGTGTTTGATTTAGAGTTCCAACTACATGTATCCATATAGGAGAAAACAGAGTGAAACCTAAACATGAAAACGGTTACTGCAAAGGAACGGTTTAACCTAGAAGAAAAAATTTGGTCAGCCAAGTGGGAATGGTGTACTGATCATTACCTGCCAGTACCATCAAGATTGGGTGAAAATATGTTTGCTGAGATTTCAGGAAATTCGCAGTTTTTTGGAAGCTTGGAAACCCCTTTCAATGAATGTGATTCTCGTCAGTCTCTGCTTGGGGCTGCTTCCATAGGACACAAAAAATAGCGATAAAACTTGGAACTACATTATTGTGCCAAGTTTCAAAGAGCTAGCACAAACCGTGTTTGATTTAGAGTTCCAACTACATGTATCCATATAGGAGAAAACAGAGTGAAACCTAAACATGAAAACGGTTACTGCAAAGGAACGGTTTAACCTAGAAGAATGAAATTTGGTGAGCCAAGTGGGATTGGTGTACTGATCATTACCTGACAGTACCATAAAGATTGGGTAAAAAAATGTTTGCTGAGATTTCAGGAAATTCGTAGTATTTTGGAAGCTTGGCAACCCCTTTCAATGAATGTGATTCTCCTCAGTCTCTGCTTGGGGCTACTTCAATAGGACACAAACCATAGCGATAGATCTTGGAACTACATTATTGTGCCAAGTTTCAAAGAGCTAGCACAAACCGTGTTTGATTTAGAGTTCCAACAACATGTATCCATATAGGAGAAAACAGAGTGAAACCTAAACATGAAAACGGTTACTGCAAAGGAACGGTTTAACCTAGAAGAAAGAAATTTGGTGAGCCATGTGGGATTGGTGTACTGATCATTACTTGCAACTATCATCAAGATTGGGTGAAAAAAATGTTTGCTGAGATTTCAGGAAACTCGTAGTTTTTTGGAAGCTTGGCAACCACTTCCAATGAATGTGATTCTCGTCAGTCTCAGCTTGAGGCTACATACATAGGACAAAAACCATAGCGATAGAACTTGGAACTACATTATTGTGCCTAGTTTCAAAGAGATAGCACAAACCGTGTTTGATTTAGAGTTCCAACAACATGTATCCATATAGGAGAAAACAGAGTGAAACCTAAACATGAAAACGGTTACTGCAAAGGAACGGTTTAACCTAGAAGAACGAAATTTGGTGAGCCAAGTGGGACTGGTGTACTGATCATTACCTGCAAGTATCTTCAAGATTGGGTGAAAAAATGTTTGCTGAGATTTCAGGAAACTCGTAGTTTTTTGGAAGCTTGGCAACCCCTTCCAATGAATGTGATTCTCGTCAGTCTCTGCTTGGGGCTACTTCAATAGGACACAAACCATAGCGATAGAACTTGGAACTACATTATTGTGCCAAGTTTCAAAGAGCTAGCACAAACCGTGTTTGATTTAGAGTTCCAACTACATGTATCCATATAGGAGAAAACAGAGTGAAACCTAAACATGAAAACGGTTACTGCAAAGGAATGGTTTAACCTAGAAGAACGAAAATAGGTCAGCCAAGTGGGAATGGTGTACTGATCATTACCTGCCAGTACCATCAAGATTGGGTGAAAATATGTTTGCTGAGATTTCAGGAAATTCGCAGTTTTTTGGAAGCTTGGAAACCGCTTTCAATGAATGTGATTCTCGTCAGTCTCTGCTTGGGGCTGCTTCCATAGGACACAAACCATAGCGATAAAACTTGGAACTACATTATTGTGCCAAGTTTCAAAGAGCTAGCACAAACCGTGTTTGATTTAGAGTTCCAACTACATGTATCCATAGAGGAGAAAACAGAGTGAAACCTAAACATGAAAACGGTTACTGCAAAGGAACGGTTTAACCTAGAAGAATGAAATTTGGTGAGCCAAGTGGGATTGGTGTACTGATCATTACCTGACAGTACCATAAAAATTGGGTAAAAAAATGTTTGCTGAGATTTCAGGAAATTCGTAGTATTTTGGAAGCTTGGCAACCCCTTTCAATGAATGTGATTCTCCTCAGTCTCTGCTTGGGGCTACTTCAATAGGACACAAACCATAGCGATAGAACTTGGAACTACATTATTGTGCCAAGTTTCAAAGAGCTAGCACAAACCGTGTTTGATTTAGAGTTCCAACTACATGTATCCATATAGAAGAAAACAGAGTGAAACCTAAACATGAAAACGGTTACTTCAAAGGAACGGTTTAACCTAGAAGAAAGAAATTTGGTGAGCCAAGTGGGATTGGTGTACTGATCATTACCTGCAACTATCATCAAGATTGGGTGAAAAAAATGTTTGCTGAGATTTCAGGAAACTCATAGTTTTTTGGAAGCTTGGCAACCACTTCCAATGAATGTGATTCTCGTCAGTCTCTGCTTGGGGCTACTTCAATAGGACACAAACCATAGCGATAGAACTTGGAACTACATTATTGTGCCAAGTTTCAAAGAGCTAGCACAAACCGTGTTTGATTTAGAGTTCCAACTACATGTATCCATATAGGAGAAAACAGAGTGAAACCTAAACATGAAAACGGTTACTGCAAAGGAACGGTTTAACCTAGAAGAACGAAATTTGGTGAGCCAAGTGGGATTGGTGTACTGATCAGTACCTGCCAGTACCATCAAGATTGGGTGAAAATATGTTTGCTGAGATTTCAGGAAATTCGCAGTTTTTTGGAAGCTTGGCAACCCCTTTCAATGAATGTGATTCTCGTCTGTCTCTGCTTGGGGCTACTTCCATAGGACACAAACCATAGCGATAAAACTTGGAACTACATTATTGTGCCAAGTTTCAAAGAGCTAGCACAAACCGTGTTTGATTTAGAGTTCCAAATACATGTATCCATATAGGAGAAAACAGAGTGAAACCTAAACATGAAAACTGTTACTGCAAAGGAACGTTTTAACCAAGAAGAACGAAATTTGGTGAGCCAAGTGGGACTGTTGTACTTATCATTACCTGCAAGTATCATTAAGTTTGGGTGAAAAAAATGTTTGCTGAGATTTCAGGAAACTCGTAGTTTTTTGGAAGCTTGGCAACCCCTTCCAATGAATGTGATTCTCGTCATTATCTGCTTGGGGCTACGTACATAGGACACAAACCATAGCGATAGAACTTGGAGCTACATTATTGTGCCAAGTTTCAAAGAGCTAGCACAAACCGTGTTTGATTTAGAGTTCCAACTACATGTATCCATATAGGAGAAAACAGAGTGAAACCTAAATATGAAAACGGTTACTGCAAAGGAACGGTTTAACCTAGAAGAAAGAAATTTGGTGAGCCAAGTGGGACTGGTGTACTGATCATTACCTCCAAGTATCTTCAATATTGGGTGAAAAAATGTTTGCTGAGATTTCAGGAAACTCCTAGTTTTTTGGAAGCTTGGCAACCCCTTTCAATGAATGTGATTCTCGTCAGTCTCTGCTTGGGGCTACTTCCATAGGACACAAACCATAGCGATAAAACTTGGAACTACATTATTGTGCCAAGTTTCAAAGAGCTAGCACAAACCGTGTTTGATTTAGAGTTCCAACAACATGTATCCATATCGGAGAAAACAGAGTGAAACCTAAACATGAAAACGGTTACTGCAAAGGAACGGTTTAACCTAGAAGAACGAAATTTGGTGAGCCAAGTGGGACTGGTGTACTGATCATTACCTGCAAGTATCTTCAAGATTGGGTGAAAAAATGTTTGCTGAGATTTCAGGAAACTCGTAGTTTTTTGGAAGCTTGACAACCCCTTCCAATAAATGTGATTCTCGTCAGTCTCTGCTTGGGGCTACTTCAATAGGACACAAACCATAGCGATAGAACATGGAACTACATTACTGTGCCAAGTTTCAAAGAGCTAGCACAAACCGTGTTTGATTTAGAGTTCCAACTACATGTATCCATATAGGAGAAAACAGAGTGAAACCTAAACATGAAAACGGTTACTGCAAAGGAACGGTTTAACCTAGAAGAAAGAAATTTGGTGAGCCAAGTTGGATTGGTGTACTGATCATTACCTGCAAGTACCATCAAGATTGGGTGAAAAGATGATTGCTGAGATTTCAGGAAATTCGTAGTTTTTTGGAAGCTTGGCAACCCCTTTCAATGAATGTGATTCTCGTCAGTCTCTGCTTGGGGCTACTTCCATAGGACACAAACCATAGCGATAGAACTTGGAACTACATTATTGTGCCAAGTTTCAAAGAGCTAGCACAAACCGTGTTTGATTTAGAGTTCCAACTACATGTATCCATATAGGAGAAAACAGAGTGAAACCTAAACATGAAAACTGTTGGTGCAAAGGAACGGTTTAACCTAGAAGATCGAAATTTGGTGAGCCAAGTGGGATTGGTGTACTGATCATTACCTGCAAGTATCATCAAGATTGGGTGAAAAAATGTTTGCTGAGATTTCAGGAAACTCGTAGTTTTTTGGAAGCTTGGCAACCCCTTCCAAAGAATGTGATTCTCGTCAGTCCCTGCTTGGGGCTACTTCAATAGGACACAAACCATAGCGATAGGACTTGGAACTACATTATTGTGCCAAGTTTCAAAGAGCTAGCACAAACCGTGTTTGATTTAGAGTTCCAACTACATGTATCTATATAGGAGAAAACAGAGTGAAACCTAAACATGAAAACGGTTACTGCAAAGGAACGGTTTAACCTAGAAGAACGAAATTTGGTGAGCCAAGTGGGATTGGTGTACTGATCATTACCTGCCAGTACCATCTAGATTGGGTGAAAATATGTTTGCTGAGATTTCAGGAAATTCGCAGTTTTTTGGATGCTTGGCAACCCCTTTCAATGAATGTGATTCTCGTCAGTCTCTGCTTGGGGCTACTAACATAGGACACAAACCATAGCGATAAAACTTGGAACTACATTATTGTGCCAAGTTTCAAAGAGCTAGCACAAACCGTGTTTGATTTAGAGTTCCAACTACATGTATGCATATTGGAGAAAACTGAGTGAAACCTAAACATGAAAACGGTTACTGCAAAGGAACGGTTTAACCTAGAAGAACGAAATTTGGTGAGCCAAGTGGGACTTGGGTACTGATCATTACCTGTAAGTATCTTCAAGATTGGGTGAAAAAATGTCTGCTGAGATTTCAGGAAACTCGTAGTTTTTGGAAGCTTGGCAACCCCTTCCAATGAATGTGATTCTTCTCAGTCTCTGCTTGGGCCTACTTCAATAGGACACAAACCATAGGGATAGAACTTGGAACTACATTATTGTGCCAAGTTTCAAAGAGCTAGCACAAACCGTGTTTGATTTAGAGTTCCAACTACATGTATCCATATAGGAGAAAACAGAGTGAAACCTAAACATGAAAACGGTTACTGCAAAGGAACGGTTTAACCTAGAAGAACGAAATTTGGTGAGCCAAGTGGGATTGGTGTACTTATCATTACCTGCCAGTATCATCAAGATTGGGTGAAAAAATGTTTGCTGAGATTTCAGGAAACTCGTAGTATTTTGGAAGCTTGGCAACCCCTTTCAATGAAACTGATTCTCGATAGTCTCTGCTTGGGGCTACTTCCATAGGACACAAACCATAGTGATGGAACTTGGAACTACATTATTGTGCCAAGTTTCAAAGAGCTAGCACAAACCGTGTTTGATTTAGAGTTCCAACTACATGTATCCATATAGGAGAAAACAGAGTGAAACCTAAACATGAAAACGGTTACTGCAAAGGAACGGTTTAACCTAGAAGAACGAAATTTGGTGAGCCAAGTGGGATTGGTGTACTGATCATTACCTGCAATTATCATCAAGATTGGGTGAAAAAAATGTTTGCTGAGATTTCAGGAAACTCGTAGTTTTTTGGAAGCTTGGCAACCCCTTCCAATGAATGCGATTCTCTTCAGTCTCTGCTTGGGGCTACTTACATAGGACACAAACCATAGCGATAGAACTTGGAACTACATTATTGTGCCAAGTTTCAAAGAGCTAGCACAAACCGTGTTTGATTTAGTGTTCCAACTACATGTATCCATATAAGAGAAAACAGAGTGAAACCTAAACATGAAAACGGTTACTGCAAAGGAACGGTTTAACCTAGAAGAACGAAATATGGTGAGCCAAGTGGGACTGGTGTACTGATCATTACCTGCAAGTATCGTCAAGATTGGGTGAAAAAATGTTTGCTGAGATTTCAGGAAACTCGTAGTTCTTTGGAAGCTTGGCAACCCCTTCCAATGAATGTGATTCTCGTCAGTCTCTGCTTGGGGCTACTTCCATAGGACACAAACCATAGCGATAGAACTTGGAACTACATTATTGTGCCAAGTTTCAAAGAGCTAGCACAAACCGTGTTTGATTTAGAGTTCCAACTACATGTATCCATATAGGAGAAAACAGAGTGAAACCTAAACATGAAAACGGTTGGTGCAAAGGAACGGTTTAACCTAGAAGATCGAAATTTGGTGAGCCAAGTGGGATTGGTGTACTGATCATTACCTGCAAGTATCATCAAGATTGGGTGAAAAAATGTTTGCTGAGATTTCAGGAAACTCGTAGTTTTTTGGAAGCTTGGCAACCCCTTCCAAAGAATGTGATTCTCGTCAGTCCCTGCTTGGGGCTACTTCAATAGGACACGAACCATAGCGGTAGGACTTGGAACTACATTATTGTGCCAAGTTTCAAAGAGCTAGCACAAACCGTGTTTGATTTAGAGTTCCAACTACATGTATCCATATAGGAGAAAACAGAGTGAAACCTAAACATGAAAACGGTTACTGCAAAGGAACGGTTTAACCTAGAAGAACGAAATTTGGTGAGCCAAGTGGGATTGGTGTACTGATCATTACCTGCCAGTACCATCAAGATTGGGTGAAAATATGTTTGCTGAGATTACAGGAAATTCGCAGTTTTTTGGAAGCTTGGCAACCCCTTTCAATGAATGTGATTCTAGTCAGTCTCTGCTTGGGGCTGCTTCCATAGGACACAAACCATAGCGATAAAACTTGGAACTACATTATTGTGCCAAGTTTCAAAGAGCTAGCACAAACCGTGTTTGATTTAGAGTTCCAACTACATGTATCCATAGAGGAGAAAACAGAGTGAAACCTAAACATGTAAACGGTTACGGCAAAGGAACGGTTTAACCTAGAAGAACGAAATTTGGTGAGCCAAGTGGGATTGGTGTACTGATCATTACCTGCCAGAACCTTCTAGATTGGGTGAAAATATGTTTGCTGAGATTTCAGAAAATTCGCAGTTTTTTTGGATGCTTGGCAACCCCTTTCAATGAATGTGATTCTCGTCAGTCTCTGCTTGGGGCTACTAACATAGGACACAAACCATAGCGATAAAACTTGGAACTACATTATTGTGCCAAGTTTCAAAGAGCTAGCACAAACCGTGTTTGATTTAGAGTTCCAACTACATGTATCCATATTGGAGAAAACTGAGTGAAACCTAAACATGAAAACGGTTACTGCAAAGGAACGGTTTAACCTAGAAGAACGAAATTTGGTGAGCCAAGTGTTATTGGTGTACTGATCATTACCTGCCATTACCATCAAGGTTGGGTGCCAAAATGTTTGCTGAGATTTCAGGAAACTCGTAGTTTTTTGGAAACTTGGCAACCCCTTTCAATGAATGTGATTCTCGTCAGTCTTGTTTTGGGGCTACTTCCATAGGACACAAACCATAGTGATAGAACTTGGAACTACATTATTGTGCCAAGTTTCAAAGAGCTACCACAAACCGTGTTTGATTTAGAGTTCCAACTACATGTATCCATATAGGAGAAAACAGAGTGAAACCTAAACATGAAAACGGTTACTGCAAAGGAACGGTTCAACCTAGAAGTACGAAATTTGGGGAGCCAAATGGGACTGGTGTACTGATCATTACCTGCAAGTATCATCAAGATTGGGTGAAAAAATGTTTGCTGAGATTTCAGGAAACTCGTAGTTTTTTGGAAGCTTGGCAATCCCTTCCTATGAATGTGATTCTCGTCAGTCTCTGCTTGGGGCTAATTCCATAGGAAACAAACCATAGCGATAGAACTTGGAACTACATTATTGTGCCAAGTTTCAAAGAGCTAGCACAAACTGTGTTTCATTTAGAGTTCCAACTACATGTATCCATATAGGAGAAAACGGAGTGAAACCTAAACATGAAAACGGTTACTGCAAAGGTACGGATTAACCTAGAAGAACGAAATTTGGTGAGCCAAGTGGGATTGGTGTACTGATCATTACCTGCCATTACCATCAAGATTGGGTGAAAAAATGTTTGCTGAGATTTCAGGAAATTCGTAGTATTTTGGAAGCTTGGCAACCCCTTTGAATGAATGTGATTCTCGTCTGTCTCTGCTTGGGGCTACTTCATTGGACACAAACCATAGCGATAGAACTTGGAACTACATTATTGTGCCAAGTTTCAAAGAGCTAGCACAAACCGTGTTTGATTTAGAGTTCCAACAACATGTATCCATATTGGAGAAAACAGAGTGAAACCTAAACATGAAAACGGTTACTGCAAAGGAACGGTTTCACCTAGAAGAACGAAATTTGGTGAGCCAAGTCGGACTGGTGTACTGATCATTACCTGCAAGTCTCTTCAAGATTGGGTGAAAAAATGTTTGCTGAGATTTCAGGAAACTCGTAGTTTTTTGGAAGCTTGGCAACCCCTTCCAATGAATGTGATTCTCGTCAGTCTCTGCTTGGGGCTACTTCAATAGGACACAAACCATAGCGATAGAACATGGAACTACATTATTGTGCCAAGTTTCAAAGAGCTAACAGAAACCGTGTTTGACTTAGATTTCCAACTACATGTATCCATATAGGAGAAAACAGAGTGAAACCTAAACATGAAAACGGTTACTGCAAAGGAACGGTTTAACCTAGAAGAACGAAATTTGGTGAGCCAAGTGGGATTGGTGTGCTGATCATTACATGCCAGTACCATCAAGATTGGGTGAAAATATGTTTGCTGAGATTTCAGGAAACTCGTAATTTTTTGGAAGCTTGGCAACCCCTTCCAATGAATGTGATTCTCGTCAGTCTCTGCTTGAGGCTACATACATAGGACACAAACCATAGCGATAGAACTTGGAACTACATTATTGTGCCTAGTTTCAAAGAGCTAGCACAAACCGTGTTTGATTTAGAGTTCCAACAACATGTATCCATATAAGAGAAAACGGAGTGAAACCTAAACATGAAAACGGTTACTGCAAAGGAACGGTTTAACCTAGAAGAACGAAATTTGGTGAGCCAAGTGGGACTGGTGTACTGATCATTACCTGCATGTATCTTCAAGATTGGGTGAAAAAATGTTTGCTGAGATTTCAGGAAACTCGTAGTTTTTTGGAAGCTTGGCAACCCCTTCAAATGAACATGATTCTCGTCAGTCTCTGCTTGGGGCTACTTCAATAGGACACAAACCATAGCGATAGAACTTGGAACTACATTATCGTGCCAAGTTTCAAAGAGCTAGCACAAACCGTGTTTGATTTAGAGTTCCAAATACATGTATCCATATAGGAGAAAACAGAGTGAAACCTTAACATGAGAACGGTTACTGCAAAGGAACGGTTTAACCTAGAAGAACGAAATTTGGTGAGCCAAGTGGGATTGGTGTACTGATCATTACCTGCCAGTACCATCAAGATTGGGTGAAAATATGTTTTCTGAGATTTCAGGAAATTCGCAGTTTTTGGAAGCTTGGAAACCCCTTTCAATGAATGTGATTCTCGTCAGTCTCTGCTTGGGGCTGCTTCCATAGGACACAAACCATAGCGATAAAACTTGGAACTACATTATTGTGCCAAGTTTCAAAGAGCTAGCAAAAACCGTGTTTGATTTAGAGTTCCAACTACATGTATCCATATAGGAGAAAACAGAGTGAAACCTAAACATGAAAACGGTTACTGCAAAGGAACGGTTTAACCTAGAAGAATGAAATTTGGTGAGCCAAGTGGGATTGGTGTACTGATCATTACCTGCCAGTACCATCAAGATTGGTTGAAAAAATGTTTGCTGAGATTTCAGGAAATTCGTAGTATTTTGGAAGCTTGGCAACCCCTTTCAATTAATGTGATTCTCCTCAGTCTCTGCTTGGGGCTACTTCAATACGACACAAACCATAGCGATAGAACTTGGAACTACATTATTGTGCCAAGTTTCAAAGAGCTAGCACAAACCGTGTTTGATTTAGAGTTCCAACAACATGTATCCATATAGGAGAAAAGAGAGTGAAACCTAAACATGAAAACGGTTACTGCAAAGGAACGGTTTAACCTAGAAGAACGAAATTTGGTGAGCCAAGTGGGACTGGTGTACTGATCATTACCTCCAAGTATCCTCAAGATTGGGTGAAAAAATGTTTGCTGAGATTTCAGGAAACTCGTAGTTTTTTGGAAGCTTGGCAACCCCTTCCAATGAATGTGATTCTCGTCAGTCTCTGCTTGGGGCTACTTCAATAGGACACAAACCATAGCGATAGAATTGGAACTACATTATCGTGCCAAGTTTCAAAGAGCTAGCATAAACCGTGTTTGATTTAGAGTTCCAAATACATGTATCCATATAGGAGAAAACAGAGTGAAACCTAAACATGAAAACGGTTACTGCAAAGGAACGGTTTAACCTAGAAGAACGAAATTTGGTGAGCCAAGTGGGATTGGTGTACTGATCATTACCTGCCAGTACCATCAAGATTGGGTGAAAATATGTTTGCTGAGATTTCAGGAAATTCGCAGTTTTTTGGAAGATTGGCAACCCCTTTCAATGAATGTGATTCTCGTCTGTCTCTGCTTGGGGCTACTTCCATAGGACACAAACCATAGCGATCAAACTTGGAACTACATTATTGTGCCAAGTTTCAAAGAGCTAGCACAAACCGTGTTTGATTTAGAGTTCCAACTACATGTATCCATATAGGAGAAAACAGAGTGAAACCTAAACATGAAAACGTTTACTGCAAAGGAACGGCTTAACCTAGATGAAAGAAATTTGGTGAGCCAAGTGGGATTGGTGTACTGATCATTACCTGCAACTATCATCAAGATTGGGTGAAAAAAATGTTTGCTGAGATTTCAGGAAACTCGTAGTTTTTTGGAAGCTAGGCAACCCCTTCCAATGAATGTGATTCTCGTCAGTCTCTGCTTGAGGCTACATACATAGGACAGAAACCATAGCGATAGAACTTGGAACTACATTATTGTGCCTAGTTTCAAAGAGCTAGCACAAAAGGTGTTTGATTTAGAGTTCCAACAACATGTATCCATATAGGAGAAAACAGAGTGAAACCTAAACATGAAAACGGTTACTGCAAAGGAACGGTTTAACCTAGAAGAACGAAATTTGGTGAGCCAAGTGGGACTGGTGTACTGATCATTACCTGCAAGTATCTTCAAGATTGGGTGAAAAAATGTTTGCTCAGATTTCAGGAAACTCGTAGTTTTTTGGAAGCTTGGCAACCCTTTCCAATGAATGTGATTCTCGTCAGTCTCTGCTTGGGGCTACTTCAATAGGACACAAACCATAGCGATAGAACTTGGAACTACATTATCGTGCCAAGTTTCAAAGAGCTAGCACAAACCGTGTTTGATTTAGAGTTCCAAATACATGTATCCATATAGGAGAAAACAGTGAAACCTAAACATGAAAACGGTTACTGCAAAGGAACGGTTTAACCTAGAAGAACGAAATTTGGTGTGCCAAGTGGGATTGGTGTCCTGATCATTACCTGCCAGTACCATCAAGATTGGGTGAAAAAATGTTTGCTGAGATTTCAGGAAATTCGTAGTTTTTTGGAAGCATGGCAACCCCTTTCAATGAATGTGATTCTCGTCAGTATATGCTTGGGGCTACTTCCATAGGACACAAAACATAGCGATAGAACTTGGAACTACATTATTGTGCCAAGTTTCAAAGAGCTAGCACAAACCGTGTTTGATTTAGAGTTCCATATACATGTATCCATATTGGAGAAAACTGAGTGAAATCTAAACATGAAAACGGTTACTGCAAAGGAACGGTTTAACGTAGAAGAACGAAATTTGGTGAGCCAAGTGGGACTTGGGTACTGATCATTACCTGCAAGTATCTTCAAGATTGGGTGAAAAAATGTTTGCTGAGATTTCAGGAAACTCGTAGTTTTTGGAAGCTTGGCAACCCCTTCCAATGAATGTGATTCTCGTCAGTCTCTGCTTGGGGCTACTTCAATAGGACACAAACCACAGCGATAGATCTTGGAACTACATTATTGTGCCAAGTTTCAAAGAGCTAGCACAAACCGTGTTTGATTTAGAGTTCCAACTACATGTATCCATATAGGAGAAAACAGAGTGAAACCTAAACATGAAAACGGTTACTGCAAAGGAACGGTTTAACCTAGAAGAACGAAATTTGGTGAGCCAAGTGGGATTGGTGTACTGATCATTACCTGCCAGTACCATCAAGATTGGGTGAAAATATGTTTACTGAGATTTCAGGAAATTCGCAGTTTTTTGGAAGCTTGGCAAACCCTTTCAATGAATGTGATTCTCGTCTGTCTCTGCTTGGGGCTACTTCCATAGGACACAAACCATAGCGATAAAACTTGGAACTACATTATTGTGCCAAGTTTCAAAGAGCTAGCACAAACCGTGTTTGATTTAGAGTTCCAAATACATGTATCCATATAGGAGAAAACAGAGTGAAAGCTAAACATGAAAACTGTTCCTGCAAAGGAACGTTTTAACCTAGAAGAACGAAATTTGGTGAGCCAAGTGGGACTGTTGTACTGATCATTACCTGCAAGTATCATTAAGTTTGGTTGAAAAAATGTTTGCTGAGATTTTAGGAAACTCGTAGTTTTTTGGAAGCTTGGCAACCCCTTCCAATGAATGTGATTCTCGTCAGTCTCTGCTTGGGGCTACTTCAATACGACACAAACCATAGCGATAGAACTTGGAACTACATTATTGTGCCAAGTTTCAAAGAGCTAGCACAAACCGTGTTTGATTTAGAGTTCCAACTACATGTATCCATATAGGAGAAAACAGAGTGAAACCTAAACATGAAAAGGTTACTGCAAAGGAACGGTTTAACCTAGAAGAACGAAATTTGGTGAGTCAAGTGGGATTGGTGTACTGATCATTACCTGCCAGTACCATCAAGATTGGGTGAAAAAATGTTTGCTGAGATTTCAGGAAATTCGTAGTATTTTGGAAGCTTGGCAACCCCTTTCAATGAATGTGATTCTCCTCAGTCTCTGCTTGGGGCTACTTCAATAGGACACTAACCATAGCGATAGAACTTGGAACTACATTATTGTGCCAAGTTTCAAAGAGCTAGCACCAACCGTGTTTGATTTAGAGTTCCAACTACATGTATCCATATAGGAGAAAACAGAGTGAAAACTAAACATGAAAACGTTTACTGCAAAGGAACGTTTTAACCTAGAAGAACGAAATTTGGTGAGTCAAGTGGGATTGGTGTTCTGATCATTACCTGCCAGTACCATCAAGATTGGGTGAAAATATGTTTACTGAGATTTCAGGAAATTCGCAGTTTTTTGGAAGCTTGGAAACCCCTTTCAATGAATGTGATTCTCGTCAGTCTCTGCTTGGGGCTGCTTCCATAGGACACAAACCATAGCGATAAAAGTTGGAACTACATTATTGTGCCAAGTTTCAAAGAGCTAGCACAAACCGTGTTTGATGTAGAGTTCCAACTACATGTATCCATATAGGAGAAAACAGAGTGAAACCTAAACATGAAAACGATTACTGCAAAGGAACGGTTTAACCTAGAAGAACGAAATTTGGTGAGCCAAGTGGGATTGGTGTACTGATCATTACCTGCAAGTATCTTCAAGATTGGGTGAAAAAATGTTTGCTGAGATTTCAGGAAACTCGTAGTTTTTTGGAAGCTTGGCAACACCTTCCAATAAATGTGATTCTCGTCAGTCTCTGCTTGGGGCTACTTCAATAGGACACAAACCATAGCGATAGAACATGGAACTACATTATTGTGCCAAGTTTGAAAGAGCTAGCACAAACCGTGTTTGATGTAGAGTTCCAACTACATGTATCCATATAGGAGAAAACAGAGTGAAACCTAAACATGAAAACGGTTACTGCAAAGGAACGGTTTAACCTAGAAGAATGAAATTTGGTGAGCCAAATGGGATTGGTGTACTGATCATTACCTGCCAGTACCATCAAGATTGGGTGAAAAAATGTTTGCTGAGATTTCCAGGAAATTCGTAGTATTTTGGAAGCTTGGCAACCCCTTTCAATGAATGTGATTCTCCTCAGTCTCTGCTTGGGGGCTACTTCAATAGGACACAATCCATAGCGATAGAACTTGGAACTACATTATAGTGCCAAGTTTCAAAGAGCTAGCACCAACCGTGTTTGATTTAGAGTTCCAACTACATGTATCCATATATGAGAAAACAGAGTGAAAACTAAACATGAAAACGTTTACTGCAAAGGAACGTTTTAACCTAGAAGAACGAAATTTGGTGAGCCAAGTGGGATTGGTGTTCTGATCATTACCTGCCATTACCATCAAGATTGGGTGAAAATATGTTTACTGAGATTTCAGGAAATTCGCAGTTTTTTGGAAGCTTGGAAACCCCTTTCAATGAATGTGATTCTCGTCAGTCTCTGCTTGGGGCTGCTTCCATAGGACAAAAACCATAGCGATAAAAGGTTGGAACTACATTATTGTGCCAAGTTTCAAAGAGCTAGCACAAACCGTGTTTGGATTTAGAGTTCCAACTACATGTATCCATATAGGAGAAAACAGAGTGAAACCTAAACATGAAAACGATTACTGCAAAGGAACGGTTTAACCTAGAAGAACGAAATTTGGTGAGCCAAGTGGGATTGGTGTACTGATCATAAATGCAAGTATCATCAAGATTGGGTGAAAAAATTTTGCTGAGATTTCAGGAAATTCGTAGTTTTTTGGAAGCTTGGCAACCCCTTTCAATGAAAGTGATTCTCGCTGTCTCTGCTTGGGGGTACTTCCATAGGACAAAAACCATAGTGATATAACTTGGAACTACATGATTGTGCCAAGTTTCAAAGAGCTAGCACAAACCGTGTTTGATTTAGAGTTCCAACTACATGTATCCATATAGGAGAAAACAGAGTGAAACCTAAACATGAAAACGGTTACTGCAAAGGAACGGTTTAACCTAGAAGAACGAAATTTGGTGAGCCAAGTGGGACTGGTGTACTGATCATTACCTGCAAGTATCATCAAGATTGGGTGAAAAAATGTTTGCTGATATTTCAGGAAACTCGTAGTTTTTTGGAATCTTGGCAACCCCTTTGAATGAAAGTGATTCTCGTCAGTCTCTGCTTGGGGCTACATCAATAGGACACATACCATAGTGATAGGACTTGGAACTACATTATTGTGCCAAGTTTCAAAGAGCTAGCACAAACAGAGTTTGATTTAGAGTTCCAACTACATGTATCCATATAGGAGAAAGCAGAGTGAAATCTAAACATGAAAACGGTACTGCAAAGGAACGGTTTAACCTAGAAGAACGAAATTTGGTGAGCCAAGTGGGATTGGTGTACTGATCATTACCTGCAAGTATCATCAAGATTGGGTGAAAAAATGTTTGCTGAGATTCAGGAAACTCGTAGTTTTTAGGAGCTTGGCAACCCCTTTCAATGAAATTGATTCTCCTCAGTCTCTGCTTGGGGCTACTTCAATAGTACACAAACCATAGCGATAGAACTTGGAACTACATTATTGTGCCAAGTTTCAAAGAGCTAACAGAAACCGTGTTTGATGTAGAGTTCCAACTACATGTATCCATATAGGAGAAAACAGAGTGAAACCTAAACATGAAAACGATTACTGCAAAGGAACGCTTTAACCTAGAAGAATGAAATTTGGTGAGCCAAGTGGGATTGGTGTACTGATCATTAAATGCAAGTATCATCAAGATTGGGTGAAAAAATTTTTGCTGAGATTTCAGGAACTCGTAGGTTTTTGGAAACGTGGCAACCTATTTCAATGAAAGTGATTCTCGTCAGTCTCTGCTTGGGGCTACTTCCATAGGACACAAACCATAGCGATAGAACTTGGAACTACATTATTGTGCCAAGTTTCAAAGAGCTTGCACAAACCGTGTTTGATTTAGAGTTCCAACTACATGTATCCATATAGGTGAAAACAGAGTGAAACCTAAACATGAAAACGATTACTGCAAAGGAACGGTTTAACCTAGAAGAACGAAATTTGGTGAGCCAAGTGGGATTGGTGTACTGATCATTAAATGCAAGTATCATCAAGATTGGGTGAAAAAATTTTTGCTGAGATTTCAGGAAATTCGTAGTTTTTTGGAAGCTTGGCAACCCCTTTCAATGAAAGTGATTCTCGCTGTCTCTGCTTGGGGCTACTTCCATAGGACAAAAACCATAGTGATAGAACTTGGAACTACATGATTGTGCCAAGTTTCAAAGAGCTAGCACAAACCGTGTTTGATTTAGAGTTCCAACTACATGTATCCATATAGGAGAAAACAGAGTGAAACCTAAACATGAAAACGGTTACTGCAAAGGAACGGTTTAACCTAGAAGAACGAAATTTGGTGAGCCAAGTGGGACTGGTGTACTGATCATTACCTGCAAGTATCATCAAGATTGGGTGAAAAAATGTTTGCTGATATTTCAGGAAACTCGTAGTTTTTTGGAAGCTTGGCAACCCCTTTGAATGAAAGTGATTCTCGTCAGTCTCTGCTTGGGGCTACATCAATAGGACACATACCATAGTGATAGGACTTGGAACTACATTATTGTGCCAAGTTTCAAAGAGCTAGCACAAACCAGAGTTTGATTTAGAGTTCCAACTACATGTATCCATATAGGAGAAAGCAGAGTGAAATCTAAACAAGAAAACGGTACTGCAAAGGAACGGTTTAACCTAGAAGAACGAAATTTGGTGAGCCAAGTGGGATTGGTGTACTGATCATTACCTGCAAGTATCATCAAGATTGGGTGAAAAAATGTTTGCTGAGATTCAGGAAACTCGTAGTTTTTAGGAGCTTGGCAACCCCTTTCAATGAAATTGATTCTCCTCAGTCTCTGTTTGGGGCTACTTCAATAGTACACAAACCATAGCGATAGAACTTGGAACTACATTATTGTGCCAAGTTTCAAAGAGCTAACAGAAACCGTGTTTGATGTAGAGTTCCAACTACATGTATCCATATAGGAGAAAACAGAGTGAAACCTAAACATGAAAACTATTACTGCAAAGGAACGCTTTAACCTAGAAGAATGAAATTTGGTGAGCCAAGTGGGATTGGTGTACTGATCATTAAATGCAAGTATCATCAAGATTGGGTGAAAAAATTTTTGCTGAGATTTCAGGAACTCGTAGGTTTTTGGAAACGTGGCAACCTATTTCAATGAAAGTGATTCTCGTCAGTCTCTGCTTGGGGCTACTTCCATAGGACACAAACCATAGCGATAGAACTTGGAACTACATTATTGTGCCAAGTTTCAAAGAGCTTGCACAAACCGTGTTTGATTTAGAGTTCCAACTACATGTATCCATATAGGAGAAAACAGAGTGAAACCTAAACATGAAAACGGTTACTGCAAAGGAACGGTTTAACCTAGAAGAACGAAATTTGGTGAGCCAAGTGGGATTGGTGTACTGATCATTACCTGCCAGTACCATCAAGATTGGGTGAAAAAATGTTTGCTGAGATTTCAGGAAACTCGTAGTTTTTAGGAGCTTGGCAACCCCTTTCAATGAAAGTGATTCTCTTCAGTCTCTGCTTGGGGCTACTTCCATAGGACACAAACCATAGCGATAGAATTGGAACTACATTATTGGTGCCAAGTTTCAAAGAGCTAGCACAAACCGTGTTTGATTTAGAGTTGCAACTACATGTATCCATATAGGAGAAAACAGAGAGAAACCTAAACATGAAAACGGTTACTGCAAAGGAACGGTTTAACCTAGAAGAAGGAAATTTGGTGAGCCAAGTGGGATTGGTGTACTGATCATTACCTGCAAGTATCATCAAGATTGGGTGCAAAAATGTTTGCTGAGATTTCAGGAAACTCGTAGGTTTTTGGAAGCTTGGCAACCCCTTTTCAAAGAAAGTGAATCTCGTCAGTCTCTGCTTGGGGCTACTTCAATAGGACACAAACCATAGCGATAAAAGTTGGAACTACATTATTGTGCCAAGTTTCAAAGAGCTAGCTCAAACCGTGTTTGATTTAGAGTTCCAACTACATGTATCCATATAGGTGAAAACAGAGTGAAACCTAAACATGAAAACGATTACTGCAAAGGAACGGTTTAACCTAGAAGAACGAAATTTGGTGAGCCAAGTGGGATTGGTGTACTGATCATTAAATGCAAGTATCATCAAGATTGGGTGAAAAAATTTTTGCTGAGATTTCAGGAAATTCGTAGTTTTTGGAAGCTTGGCAACCCCTTTCAATGAAAGTGATTCTCGCTGTCTCTGCTTGGGGCTACTTCCATAGGACAAAAACCATAGTGATAGAACTTGGAACTACATGATTGTGCCAAGTTTCAAAGAGCTAGCACAAACCGTGTTTGATTTAGAGTTCCAACTACATGTATCCATATAGGAGAAAACAGAGTGAAACCTAAACATGAAAACGGTTACTGCAAAGGAACGGTTTAACCTAGAAGAACGAAATTTGGTGAGCCAAGTGGGACTGGTGTACTGATCATTACCTGCAAGTATCATCAAGATTGGGTGAAAAAATGTTTGCTGATATTTCAGGAAACTCGTAGTTTTTTGGAAGCTTGGCAACCCCTTTGAATGAAAGTGATTCTCGTCAGTCTCTGCTTAGGGCTACATCAATAGGACACATACCATAGTGATAGGACTTGGAACTACATTATTGTGCCAAGTTTCAAAGAGCTAGCACAAACAGAGTTTGATTTAGAGTTCCAACTACATGTATCCATATAGGAGAAAGCAGAGTGAAATCTAAACATGAAAACGGTACTGCAAAGGAACGGTTTAACCTAGAAGAACGAAATTTGGTGAGCCAAGTGGGATTGGTGTACTGATCATTACCTGCAAGTATCATCAAGATTGGGTGAAAAAATGTTTGCTGAGATGTCAGGAAACTCGTAGTTTTTAGGAGCTTGGCAACCCCTTTCAATGAAATTGATTCTCTTCAGTCTCTGCTTGGGGCTACTTCAATAGTACACAAACCATAGCGATAGAACTTGGAACTACATTATTGTGCCAAGTTTCAAAGAGCTAACAGAAACCGTGTTTGTTTTAGAGTTCCAACTACATGTATCCATATAGGAGAAAACAGAGTGAAACCTAAACATGAAAACGATTACTGCAAAGGAACGCTTTAACCTAGAAGAATGAAATTTGGTGAGCCAAGTGGGATTGGTGTACTGATCATTAAATGCAAGTATCATCAAGATTGGGTGAAAAATTTTTTGCTGAGATTTCAGGAACTCGTAGGTTTTTGGAAACGTGGCAACCTATTTCAATGAAAGTGATTCTCGTCAGTCTCTGCTTGGGGCTACTTCCATAGGACACAAACCATAGCGATAGAACTTGGAACTACATTATTGTGCCAAGTTTCAAAGAGCTTTCACAAACCGTGTTTGATTTAGAGTTCCAACTACATGTATCCATATAGGAGAAAACAGAGTGAAACCTAAACATGAAAACGGTTACTGCAAAGGAACGGTTTAACCTAGAAGAACGAAATTTGGTGAGCCAAGTGGGATTGGTGTACTGATCATTACCTGCCAGTACCATCAAGATTGGGTGAAAAAATGTTTGCTGAGATTTCAGGAAACTCGTAGTTTTTAGGAGCTTGGCAACCCCTATCAATGAAAGTGATTCTCTTCAGTCTCTGCTTGGGGCTACTTCCATAGGACACAAACCATAGCGAAAGAATTGGAACTACATTATTGTGCCAAGTTTCAAAGAGCTAGCACAAACCGTGTTTGATTTAGAGTTGCAACTACATGTATCCATATAGGAGAAAACAGAGAGAAACCTAAACATGAAAACGGTTACTGCAAAGGAACGGTTTAAACCTAGAAGAAGGAAATTTGGTGAGCCAAGTGGGATTGGTGTACTGATCATTACCTGCAAGTATCATCAAGATTGGGTGCAAAAATGTTTGCTGAGATTTCAGGAAACTCGTAGGTTTTTGGAAGCTTGGCAACCCCTTTCAAAGAAAGTGAATCTCGTCAGTCTCTGCTTGGGGCTACTTCAATAGGACACAAACCATAGCGATAAAAGTTGGAACTACATTATTGTGCCAAGTTTCAATGAGCTAGCACAAAACGTGTTTGATTTAGAGTTCCAACTACATGTATCCATATAGGAGAAAACAGAGTGAAACCTAAACATGAAAACGATTACTGCAAAGGAACGGTTTAACCTAGAAGAACGAAATTTGGTGAGCCAAGTGGGATTGGTGTACTGATCATTAAATGCAAGTATCATCAAGATTGGGTGAAAAAATTTTTGCTGAGATTTCAGGAAATTCGTAGTTTTTTGGAAGCTTGGCAACCCCTTTCAATGAAAGTGATTCTCGCTGTCTCTGCTTGGGGCTACTTCCATAGGACAAAAACCATAGTGATAGAACTTGGAACTACATGATTGTGCCAAGTTTCAAAGAGCTAGCACAAACCGTGTTTGATTTAGAGTTCCAACTACATGTATCCATATAGGAGAAAACAGAGTGAAACCTAAACATGAAAACGGTTACTGCAAAGGAACGGTTTAACCTAGAAGAACGAAATTTGGTGAGCCAAGTGGGACTGGTGTACTGATCATTACCTGCAAGTATCATCAAGATTGGGTGAAAAAATGTTTGCTGAGATTTCATGAAACTCGTAGTTTTTTGGAAGCTTGGCAACCCCTTTCAATGAATGTCATTCTCGTCAGTCTCTGCTTGGGGCTACTTCAATAGGACACAAACCATAGACATAGAACGCGGAACTACATTACTGTGCCAAGTTTCAAAGAGCTAGCACAAAACGTGTTTGATTTAGAGTTCCAACTACATGTATCCATATAGGAGAAAGCAGAGTGAAATCTAAACATGAAAACGGTACTGCAAAGGAACGGTTTAACCTAGTAGAACGAAATTTGGTGAGCCAAGTGGGATTGGTGTACTGATCATTAAACGCAAGTATCATCAAGATTGGGTGAAAAAATTTTTGCTGAGATTTCAGGAAATTCCTAGTTTTTTGGAAGCTTGGCAACCCCTTTCAATGAAAGTGATTCTCGTCAGTCTCTGCTTGGGGCTACTTCCATAGGACACAAACCATAGCGACAGAACTTGGAACTACATTTTTGTTACCAAGTTTCAAAGAGCTAGCACAAACCGTGTTTGATTTAGAGTTCCAACTACATGTATCCATATAGGAGAAAACAGAGTGAAACTTAAACATGAAAACGGTTACTGCAAAGGAACGGTTTAACCTAGAAGAACGAAATTTGGTGAGCCAAGTGGGATTGGTGTACTGATCATTACCTGCAAGTATCATCAAGATTGGGTGAAAAAATGTTTGCTGAGATTTCAGGAAACTCGTAGTTTTTTGGAAGCTTGGCAACCCCTTCCAATGAATGTGATTCTCGTCAGTCTTTGCTTGGGGCTACTTCAATAGGACACAAACCATAGCGACAGAACTTGGAACTACATTATTGTGCCAAGTTTCAAAGAGCTAGCACAAACCGTGTTTGATTTAGAGTTCCAACTACATGTATCCGTATAGGAGAAAACAGAGTGAAACCTAAACATGAAAACGGTTACTGCAAAGGAACGGTTTAACCTAGAAGAACGAAATTTGTTGAGCCTAGTGGGATTGGTGTACTGATCATTACCTGCCAGTACCATCAAGATTGGGTGAAAAAATGTGTGCTGAGATTTCAGGAAATTCGTAGTTTTTTGGAAGCTTGGCAACCCCGTTCAATGAATGGCATTCTCGTCAGTCTCTGCTTGGGGATACTTCAATAGGACACAAACCATAGCGATAGAACTTGGAACTACATCATTGTGCCAAGTTTCAAAGAGCTAGCACAAACCGTGTTTAACTTAGAGTTCCAACTACATGTATCCATATAGGAGAAAACAGAGTGAAAACTAAGCATGAAAACGGTTACTGCAAAGGAACGGTTTAACCTAGAAGAAGGAAATTTGGTGAGCCAAGTGGGATTGGTGTACTGATCATTACCTGCCAGTATCATCATGATTGGGTGAAAAAATGTTTGCTGAGATTTCAGGAAACTCGTAGGTTTTTGGAAGCTTGGCAACCCCTTTCAATAAAAGTGAATCTCGTCAGTCTCTGCTTGGGCTACTTCAATAGGACACAAACCATAGCGATAGAACGTGGAACTACATTACTGTGCCAAGTTTCAAAGAGCTAGCACAAACCGTGTTTGATTTAGAGTTCCAACTACATGTATCCATAGAGGAGAAAACAGAGTGAAACGTAAACATGAAAACGGTTACTGCAAAGGAACGGTTTAACCTAGAAGAACGAAATTTGGTGAGCCAAGTGGGATTGGTGTACTGATCATTACCTGCCAGTATCATCAAGATTTGGTGAAAAAATGTTTGCTGAGATTTCAGGAAACTTGTAGGTTTTTGGGAAGCTTGGCAACCCCTTTCAATAAAAGTGAATCTCGTCAGTCTCTGCTTGTGGCTACTTCAATAGGACACAAACCATAGCGATAGAACGTAGAACTACATTATTGTGCCAAGTTTCAAATGGCTAGCACAAACCGTGTTTGATTTAGAGTTCCAACTACATGTATCCATAGAGGAGAAAACAGAGTGAAACCTAAACATGAAAACGGTTACTGCAAAGGAACGGTTTAACCTAGAAGAACGAAATTTGGTGAGCCAAGTGGGATTGGTGTACTGATCATTACCTGCCAGTACCATCAAGATTGGGTGAAAAAATGTTTGCTGAGATTTCAGGAAACTCGTAGTTTTTTGGAAGCTTGGCAATCCCTTAAAATGAATGTGATTCTCGTCAGTCTCTGCATGGGGCTACTTCCATAGGACACAATCCATAGCGATAGAACTTGGAACTACATTATTGTGCCAAGTTTCAAAAGAGCTAGCACAAACCGTGTTTGATTTAGAGTTCCAACTACATGTATCCATAGAGGAGAAAACAGAGTGAAACGTAAAAATGAAAACGGTTACTGCAAAGGAACGGTTTAACCTAGAAGAACGAAATTTGGTGAGCCAAGTGGGATTGGTGTACTGATCATTACCTGCCAGTATCATCAAGATTGGGTGAAAAAATGTTTGCTGAGATTTCAGGGAAACTCGTAGTTTATTGTAAGATTGGCAACCCCTTTCAATGAAAGTGATTCTCGTCAGTCTCTGCTTGGGGCTACTTCAATAGGACACAAAACATAGCGATAGAACTTGCAACTACATTATTGTGCCAAGTTTCAAAGAGCTAGCACAAACTGTGTTTGATTTAGAGTTCCAACTACATGTATCCATATAGGAGAAAGCAGAGTGAAATCTAAACATGAAAACGATACTGCAAAGGAACGGTTTAACCTAGTAGAACGAAATTTGGTGAGCCAAGTGGGACTGGTGTACTGATCATTACCTGCAAGTATCATGAAGATTTTGTGAAAAAATGTTTGCTGAGATTTCAGGAAACTCGTAGTTTTAGGAGCTTGGCAACCCCTTTCAATGAAAGTGATTCTCGTCAGTCTCTGCTTGGGGCTACTTCCATAGGACACAAACCATAGCGATAGAACTTGGAACTACATTATTGTGCCAAGTTTCAAAGGGCTAGCACAAACCGTGTTTGATTTAGAGTTCCAACTACATGTATCCATAGAGGAGAAAACAGAGTGAAACCTAAACATGAAAACGGTTACTGCAAAGGAACGGTTTAACCTAGAAGAACGAAATTTGGTGAGCCAAGTGGGATTGGTGTACTGATCATTACCTGCCAGTACCATCAAGATTGGGTGAAAAAATGTTTGCTGAGATTTCAGAAATTCGTAGTTTTTTGGAAGCTTGGCAATCCCTTTCAATGAATGTGATTCTCGTCAGTCTCTGCTTTGGGGCTACTTCCATAGGACACAAACCATACCGATAGAACTTGGAACTACATTATTGTGCCAAGTTTCAAAGAGCTAGCACAAACCGTGTTTGATTTAGAGTTCTAACTACATGTATCCATAGAGGAGAAAAACAGAGTGAAACGTAAACATGAAAATGGTTACTGCAAAGGAACGGTTTAACCTAGAAGAACGAAATTTGGTGAGCCAAGTGGGATTGGTGTACTGATCATTACCTGCAAGTATCATCAAGATTGGGTTAAAAAAATGTTTGCTGAGATTTCAGGAAACTCGTCGTTTTTAGGAGCTTGGCAACCCCATTCAATGAAAGTGATTCTCGTCAGTCTCTGCTTGGGGCTACTGCCATAGGACACAAACCATAGCAATAGATCTTGGAACTACATTATTGTGCAAAGTTTCAAAGAGCTAGCACAAACCGTGTTTGATTTAGAGTTCCAACTACATGTATCCATATAGGAGAAAACAGAGAGAAACCTAAACATGAAAACGGTTACTGTAAAGGAACGGTTTAACCTAGAAGAACAAAATTTGGTGAGCCAAGTGGGATTGGTGTACTGATCATTACCTGCAAGTATCATCAAGATTGGGTGAAAAAATGTTTGCTGAGATTTCAGGAAACTCGTAGTTTTAGGAGCTTGGCAACCCCTTTCAATGAAAGTGATTCTCGTCAGTCTTTGCTTGGGGCTACTTCAATAGTACACAAACCATAGCGATAGAACTTGGAACTACATTATTGTGCCAAGTTTCAAGAGCTAACAGAAACCGTGTTTGATTTAGAGTTCCAACTACATGTATCCATATAGGAGAAAACAGAGTGAAACCTAAACATGAAAACGATTCCTGCAAAGGAACGCTTTAACCTAGAAGAATGAAATTTGGTGAGCCAAGTGGGATTGGTGTACTGATCATTAAATGCAAGTATCATCAAGATTGGGTGAAAAAATTTTTGCTGAGATTTCAGGAACTCGTAGGTTTTTGGAAACGTGTCAACCTATTTCAATGAAAGTGATTCTCGTCAGTCTCTGCTTGGGGCTACTTCCATAGGACACAAACCATAGCGATAGAACTTGGAACTACATTATTGTGCCAAGTTTCAAAGAGCTTGCACAAACCGTGTTTGATTTAGAGTTCCAACTACATGTATCCATATAGGAGAAAACAGAGTGAAACCTAAACATGAAAACGGTTACTGCAAAGGAACGGTTTAACCTAGAAGAACGAAATTTGGTGAGCCAAGTGGGATTGGTGTACTGATCATTACCTGCCAGTACCATCAAGATTGGGTGAAAAAATGTTTGCTGAGATTTCAGGAAACTCGTAGTTTTTTGGAAGATTGGCAACCCCTTTCAATGAAAGTGATTCTCGTCAGTCTCTGCTTGGGGCTACTTCCATAGGACACAAACCATAGCGATAGTATTGGAACTACATTATTGTGCCAAGTTTCAAGAGCTAGCACAAACCGTGTTTCATTTAGAGTTCCAACTACATGTATCCATATAGGAGAACATAGAGTGAAACCTAAACATGAAAACGGTTACTGCAAAGGAACGGTTTAACCTAGAAGAACGAAATTTGGTGAGCCAAGTGGGACTGGTGTACTGATCATTATCTGTAAGTATCATCAAGATTGGGTGAAAAAATGTTTGCTGAGATTTCATGAAACTCGTAGTTTTTGGAAGCTTGGCAACCCCTTTCAATGAATGTCATTCTCGTCAGTCTCTGCTTGGGGCTACTTCAATAGGACACAAACCATAGCCATAGAACGCGGAACTACATTACTGTGCCAAGTTTCAAAGAGCTAGCACAAAACGTGTTTGATTTAGAGTTCCAACTACATGTATCCATATAGGAGAAAGCAGAGTGAAATCTAAACATGAAAACGGTACTGCAAAGGAACGGTTTAACCTAGTAGAACGAAATTTGGTGAGCCAAGTGGGATTGGTGTACTGATCATTAAACGCAAGTATCATCAAGATTGGGTGAAAAAATTTTGCTGAGATTTCAGGAAATTCCTAGTTTTTTGGAAGCTTGGCAACCCCTTTCAATGAAAGTGATTCTCGTCAGTCTCTGCTTGGGGCTACTTCCATAGGACACAAACATAGCGACAGAACTTGGAACTACATTTTTGTACCAAGTTTCAAAGAGCTAGCACAAACCGTGTTTGATTTAGAGTTCCAACTACATGTATCCATATAGGAGAAAACAGAGTGAAACTTAAACATGAAAACGGTTACTGCAAAGGAACGGTTTAACCTAGAAGAACGAAATTTGGTGAGCCAAGTGGGATTGGTGTACTGATCATTACCTGCAAGTATCATCAAGATTGGGTGAAAAAATGTTTGCTGAGATTTCAGGAAACTCGTAGTTTTTTGGAAGCTTGGCAACCCCTTCCAATGAATGTGATTCTCGTCAGTCTTTGCTTGGGGCTACTTCAATAGGACACAAACCATAGCGACAGAACTTGGAACTACATTATTGTGCCAAGTTTCAAAGAGCTAGCACAAACCGTGTTTGATTTAGAGTTCCAACTACATGTATCCGTATAGGAGAAAACAGAGTGAAACCTAACATGAAAACGGTTACTGCAAAGGAACGGTTTAAACCTAGAAGAACGAAATTTGGTGAGCCTAGTGGGATTGGTGTACTGATCATTACCTGCCAGTACCATCAAGATTGGGTGAAAAAATGTGTGCTGAGATTTCAGGAAATTCGTAGTTTTTTGGAAGCTTGGCAACCCCGTTCAATTGAATGGCATTCTCGTCAGTCTCTGCTTGGGGATACTTCAATAGGACACAAACCATAGCGATAGAACTTGGAACTACATCATTGTGCCAAGTTTCAAAGAGCTAGCACAAACCGTGTTTAACTTAGAGTTCCAACTACATGTATCCATATAGGAGAAAACAGAGTGAAAACTAAGCAATGAAAACGGTTACTGCAAAGAACGGTTTAACCTAGAAGAAGGAAATTTGTGAGCCAAGTGGGATTGGTGTACTGATCATTACCTGCCAGTATCATCATGATTGGGTGAAAATATGTTTGCTGAGATTTCAGGAAACTCGTAGGTTTTTGGAAGCTTGGCAACCCCTTTCAATAAAAGTGAATCTCGTCAGTCTCTGCTTGGGGCTACTTCAATAGGACACAAACCATAGCGATAGAACGTGGAACTACATTACTGTGCCAAGTTTCAAAGAGCTAGCACAAAACGTGTTTGATTTAGAGTTCCAACTACATGTATCCATATAGGAGAAAACAGAGTGAAACCTAAACATGAAAATGGTTACTGCAAAGGAACGGTTTAAACTAGAAGAAGAAAATTTGGTGAGCCAAGTGGGATTGGTGTACTGATCATTACCAGCAAGTATCATCAATATTGGGTGAAAAAAATGTTTGCTGAGATTTCAGGAAACTCGTAGTTTTTTGTCAGATTGGCAACCCTTTCAATAAAAGTGAATCTCGTCAGTCTCTGCTTGGGGCTACTTCAATAGGACACAAACCATAGCAATAGAACTTGGAACTACATTATTGTGCAAAGTTTCAATGTGCTAGCACAAACCGTGTTTGATTTAGAGTTCCAACTACATGTATCCATATAGGAGAAAACAGAGAGAAACCTAAACATGAAAACGGTTACTGTAAAGGAACGGTTTAACCTAGAAGAACGAAATTTGGTGAGCCAAGTGGGATTGGTGTACTGATCATTACCTGCCAGTATCATCAAGATTTGGTGAAAAAATGTTTGCTGAGATTTCAGGAAACTTGTAGGTTTTTGGAAGCTTGGCAACCCCTTTCAATAAAAGTGAATCTCGTCAGTCTCTGCTTGTGGCTACTTCAAATAGGACACAAACCATAGCGATAGAACGTAGAACTACATTATTGTGCCAAGTTTCAAATGGCTAGCACAAACCGTGTTTGATTTAGAGTTCCAACTACATGTATCCATAGAGGAGAAAACAGAGTGAAACCTAAACATGAAAACGGTTACTGCAAAGGAACGGTTTAACCTAGAAGAACGAAATTTGGTGAGCCAAGTGGGATTGGTGTACTGATCATTACCTGCCAGTACCATCAAGATTGGGTGAAAAAATGTTTGCTGAGATTTCAGGAAACTCGTAGTTTTTTGGAAGCTTGGCAATCCCTTAAAATGAATGTGATTCTCGTCAGTCTCTGCATGGGGCTACTTCCATAGGACACAATCCATAGCGATAGAACTTGGAACTACATTATTGTGCCAAGTTTCAAAGAGCTAGCACAAACCGTGTTTGATTTAGAGTTCCAACTACATGTATCCATAGAGGAGAAAACAGAGTGAAACGTAAAAATGAAAACGGTTACTGCAAAGGAACGGTTTAACCTAGAAGAACGAAATTTGGTGAGCCAAGTGGGATTGGTGTACTGATCATTACCTGCCAGTATCATCAAGATTGGGTGAAAAAATGTTTGCTGAGATTTCAGGAAACTCGTAGTTTATTGTAAGATTGGCAACCCCTTTCAATGAAAGTGATTCTCGTCAGTCTCTGCTTGGGGCTACTTCAATAGGACACAAAACATAGCGATAGAACTTGCAACTACATTATTGTGCCAAGTTTCAAAGAGCTAGCACAAACTGTGTTTGATTTAGAGTTCCAACTACATGTATCCATATAGGAGAAAGCAGAGTGAAATCTAAACATGAAAACGATACTGCAAAGGAACGGTTTAACCTAGTAGAACGAAATTTGGTGAGCCAAGTGGGACTGGTGTACTGATCATTACCTGCAAGTATCATGAAGATTTTGTGAAAAAATGTTTGCTGAGATTTCAGGAAACTCGTAGTTTTAGGAGCTTGGCAACCCCTTTCAATGAAAGTGATTCTCGTCAGTCTCTGCTTGGGCTACTTCCATAGGACACAAACCATAGCGATAGAACTTGGAACTACATTATTGTGCCAAGTTTCAAAGAGCTAGCACAAACCGTGTTTGATTTAGAGTTCCAACTACATGTATCCATAGAGGAGAAAACAGAGTGAAACCTAAACATGAAAACGGTTACTGCAAAGGAACGGTTTAACCTAGAAGAACGAAATTTGGTGAGCCAAGTGGGACTGGTGTACTGATCATTACCTGCAAGTATCATCAAGATTGGGTGAAAAAATGTTTGCTGAGATTTCAGGAAACTCGCAGTTTTTTGGAAGCTTGGCAACCCCTTTCAATGAATGTGATTCTCGTCAGTCTCTGCTTGGGGCTACTTCAATAGGACACAAACCATAGCGATAGAACTTGGAACTACATTATTGTGCCAAGTTTCAAAGGGCTAGCACAAACCGTGTTTGATTTAGAGTTCCAACTACATGTATCCATAGAGGAGAAAACAGAGTGAAACCTAAACATGAAAACGGTTACTGCAAAGGAACGGTTTAACCTAGAAGAACGAAATTTGGTGAGCCAAGTGGGATTGGTGTACTGATCATTACCTGCCAGTACCATCAAGATTGGGTGAAAAAATGTTTGCTGAGATTTCAGGAAATTCGTAGTTTTTGGAGCTTGGCAACCCCATTCAATGAAAGTGATTCTCGTCAGTCTCTGCTTGGGGCTACTTCCATAGGACACAAACCATAGCGATAGAACTTGGAACTACATTATTGTGCCAAGTTTCAAAGAGCTAGCACAAACCGTGTTTGATTTAGAGTTCCAACTACATGTATCCATAGAGGAGAAAACAGAGTGAAACCTAAACATGAAAACGGTTACTGCAAAGGAACGGTTTAACCTAGAAGAACGAAATTTGGTGAGCCAAGTGGGACTGGTGTACTGATCATTACCTGCAAGTATCATCAAGATTGGGTGAAAAAATGTTTGCTGAGATTTCAGGAAACTCGTAGTTTTTTGGAAGCTTGGCAACCCCTTTCAATGAAAGTGATTCTCGTCAGTCTCTGCTTGGGGCTACTTCAATAGGACACAAAACATAGCGATAGAACTTGCAACTACATTATTGTGCAAGTTTCAAAGAGCTAGCACAAACTGTGTTTGATTTAGAGTTCCAACTACATGTATCAATATAGGAGAAAGCAGAGTGAAATCTAAACATGAAAAACGATACTGCAAAGGAACGGTTTAACCTAGTAGAACGAAATTTGGTGAGCCAAGTGGGATTGGTGTACTGATCATTACCTGCAAGTATCATGAAGATTGGGTGAAAAAATGTTTGCTGAGATTTCAGGAAACTCGTAGTTTTAGGAGCTTGGCAACCCCATTCAATGAAAGTGATTCTCGTCAGTCTCTGCTTGGGGCTACTTCCATAGGACACAAACCATAGCGATAGAACTTGGAACTACATTATTGTGCCAAGTTTCAAAGAGCTAGCACAAACCGTGTTTGATTTAGAGTTCCAACTACATGTATCCATAGAGGAGAAAACAGAGTGAAACCTAAACATGAAAACGGTTACTGCAAAGGAACGGTTTAACCTAGAAGAACGAAATTTGGTGAGCCAAGTGGGACTGGTGTACTGATCATTACCTGCAAGTATCATCAAGATTGGGTGAAAAAATGTTTGCTGAGATTTCAGGAAACTCGTAGTTTTTTGGAAGCTTGGCAACCCCTTTCAATGAATGTGATTCTCGTCAGTCTCTGCTTGGGGCTACTTCAATAGGACACAAACCATAGCGATAGAACTTGGAACTACATTATTGTGCCAAGTTTCAAAGGGCTAGCACAAACCGTGTTTGATTTAGAGTTCCAACTACATGTATCCATAGAGGAGAAAACAGAGTGAAAACCTAAACATGAAAACGGTTACTGCAAAGGAACGGTTTAACCTAGAAGAACGAAATTTGGTGAGCCAAGTGGGATTGGTGTACTGATCATTACCTGCCAGTACCATCAAGATTGGGTGAAAAAATGTTTGCTGAGATTTCAGGAAACTCGTAGTTTTAGGAGCTTGGCAACCCCTTTCAATGAAAGTGATTCTCGTCAGTCTCTGCTTGGGGCTACTTCCATAGGACACAAACCATAGCGATAGAACTTGGAACTACATTATTGTGTCAAGTTTCAAAGAGCTAGCACAAACCGTGTTTGATTTAGAGTTCCAACTACATGTATCCATATAGGAGAAAACAGAGTGAAACCTAATCATGAAAACGGTTACTGCAAAGGAACGGTTTAACCTAGAAGAACGAAATTTGGTGAGCCAAGTGGGATTGGTGTACTGATCATTACCTGCCAGTACCATCAAGATTGGGTGAAAAAAATGTTTGCTGAGATTTCAGGAAATTCGTAGTATTTTGGAAGCTTGGCAACCCCTTTCAATGAAAGTGATTCTCGTCAGTCTCTGCTTGGGGCTACTTCCATAGGACACAAACCATAGCGATAGAGCTTGGAACTACATTATTGTGCCAAGTTTCAAAGAGCTAGCACAAACCGTGTTTGATTTAGAGTTCCAACTACATGTATCCATAGAGGAGAAAACAGAGTGAAACCTAAACATGAAAACGGTTACTGCAAAGGAACGGTTTAACCTAGAAGAACGAAATTTGGTGAGCCAAATGGGATTGGTGTACTGATCATTACTTGCCAGTACCATCAATATTGGGTGAAAAAATGTTTGCTGAGATTTCAGGAAACACGTAGTTTATAGACCTTGGCAACCCCTTCAATGAAAGTGATTCTCGTCAGTCTCTGCTTGGGGCTACTTCCATAGGACACAAAATGTAGCGATAGAACTTGGAACTACATTTATCGTCCCAAGTTTTAAAGAGCTAGCACAAACCGTGTTTGATTTAGAGTTCCAAATACATGTATCCATATAGGAGAAAACAGAGTGAAACCTAAACATGAAAATGGTTACTGCAAAGGAACGGTTTAACCTAGAAGAACGAAATTTGGTGAGCCAAGTGGGATTGGTGTACTGATCATTACCTGCCAGTACCATCAAGATTGGGTGCAAAAATGTTTGCTGAGATTTCAGGAAACTCGTAGATTTTTGGAAGCTTGGCAACCCCTTTCAATGAAACTGAATCTCGTCAGTCTCTGCTGGGGGCTACTTCAATAGGACACAAACCATAGCGATAGAACGCGGAACTACATTACTGTGCCAAGTTTCAAAGAGCTAGCACAAAACGTGTTTGATTTAGAGTTCCAACTACATGTATCCATATAGGAGAAAACAGAGTGAAACCTAAACATGAAAATGGTTACTGCAAAGGAACGGATTAACCTAGAAGAAAGAAATTTGGTGAGCCAAGTGGGATGGGTGTACTGATCATTACCTGCCAGTATCATCAAGACTGGGTGAAAAAATGTTTGCTGAGATTTCAGGAAACTCGTAGTTTTTGTAAGATTGGCAACCCCTTTCAATGAAGTGATTCTCGTCAGTCTCTGCTTGGGGCTACTTCAATAGGACACAAAACATAGCGATAGAACTTGCAACTACATTATTGTGCCAAGTTTCAAAGAGCTAGCACAAACCGTGTTTGATTTAGAGTTCCAACTACATGTATCCATATAGGAGAAAGCAGAGTGAAATCTAAACATGAAAACGGTTACTGCAAAGGAACGGTTTAACCTAGAAGAATGAAATTTGGTGAGCCAAGTGGGATTGTGTACTGATCATTACCTGCAAGTATCATCAAGATTGGGTTAAAAAAATGTTTGCTGAGATTTCAGGAAACACGTAGTTTATAGGACCTTGGTAACCCCTTTCAATGAAAGTGATTCTCGTCAGTCTCTGCTTGGGGCTACTTCCATAGGACACAAACCATAGCGATAGTATTGGAACTACATTATCGTGCCAAGTTTCAAAGAGCTAGCACAAACCGTGTTTGATTTAGAGTTCCAAACTACATGTATCCATATAGGAGAACATAGAGTGAAACCTAAACATGAAACGGTTACTGCAAAGGAACGGTTTAACCTAGAAGAACGAAATTTGGTGAGCCAAGTGGGACTGGTGTAGTGATCATTATCTGTAAGTATCATCAAGATTGGGTGAAAAAATGTTTGCTGAGATTTCATGAAACTCGTAGTTTTTTGGAAGCTTGGCAACCCCTTTCAATGAATGTCATTCTCGTCAGTCTCTGCTTGGGGCTACTTCAATAGGACACAAACCATAGCCATAGAAACGCGGAAGTACATTTCTGTGCCAAGTTTCAAAGAGCTAGCACAAAACGTGTTTGATTTAGAGTTCCAACTACATGTATCCATATAGGAGAAAGCAGAGTGAAATCTAAACACGAAAACGGTACTGCAAAGGAACGGTTAACCTAGTAGAACGAAATTTGGTGAGCCAAGTGGGATTGGTGTACTGATCATTAAACGCAAGTATCATCAAGATTGGGTGAAAAAATTTTTGCTGAGATTTCAGGAAATTCCTAGTTTTTTGGAAGCTTGGCAACCCTTTCAATGAAAGTGATTCTCGTCAGTCTCTGCTTGGGGCTACTTCCATAGGACACAAACCATAGCGACAGAACTTGGAACTACATTTTTGTACCAAGTTTCAAAGAGCTAGCACAAACCGTGTTTGATTTAGAGTTCCAACTACATTTATCCATATAGAAGAAAACAGAGTGAAACTTAAACATGAAAACGGTTACTGCAAAGCAACGGTTTAACCTAGAAGAACGAAATTTGGTGAGCCAAGTGGGATTGGTGTACTGATCATTACCTGCAAGTATCATCAAGATTGGGTGAAAAAATGTTTGCTGAGATTTCAGGAAACTCGTAGTTTTTTGGAAGGTTGGCAACCCCTTCCAATGAATGTGATTCTCGTCAGTCTTTGCTTGGGGCTACTTCAATAGGACACAAACCATAGCGACAGAACTTGGAACTATATTATTGTGCCAAGTTTCAAAGAGCTAGCACAAACCGTGTTTGATTTAGAGTTCCAACTACATGTATCCGTATAGGAGAAAACAGAGTGAAACCTAAACATGAAAACGGTTACTGCAAAGGAACGGTTTAACCTAGAAGAACGAAATTTGGTGAGCCTAGTGGGATTGGTGTACTGATCATTACCTGCCAGTACCATCAAGATTGGGTGAAAAAATGTGTGCTGAGATTTCAGGAAAATCGTAGTTTTTTGGAAGCTTGGCAACCCCGTTCAATGAATGGCATTCTCGTCAGTCTCTGCTTGGGGATACTTCAATAGGACACAAACCATAGCGATAGAACTTGGAACTACATCATTGTGCCAAGTTTCAAAGAGCTAGCACAAACCATGTTTGACTTAGAGTTCCAACTACATGTATGATATAGGAGAAAACAGAGTGAAAACTAAACATGAAAACGGTTACTGCAAAGGAACGGTTTAACCTAGAAGAAGGAAATTTGGTGCGCCAAGTGGGATTGGTGTACTGATCATTACCTGCCAGTATCATCATGATTGGGTGAAAAAATGTTTGCTGAGATTTCAGGAAACTCGTAGGTTTTGGAAGCTTGGCAACCCCTTTCAATAAAAGTGAATCTCGTCAGTCTCTGCTTGGGCTACTTCAATAGGACACAAACCATAGCGATAGAACGTGGAACTACATTACTGTGCCAAGTTTCAAAGAGCTAGCACAAAACGTGTTTGATTTAGAGTTCCAACTACATGTATCCATATAGGAGAAAACAGAGTGAAACCTAAACGTGAAAATGGTTACTGCAAAGGAACGGTTTAAACTAGAAGAAGGAAATTTGGTGAGCCAAGTGGATTGGTGTACTGATCATTACCAGCAAGTATCATCAATATTGGTGAAAAAATGTTTGCTGAGATTTCAGAAACTCGTAGTTTTTTGTCAGATTGGCAACCCTTTCAATGAAAGTGATTCTCGTCAGTCTCTGCTTGGGGCTACTTCAATAGGACACAAAAACATAGCGATAGAACTTGCAACTACATTATTGTGCCAAGTTTCAAAGAGCTAGCACAAACCGTGTTTGATTTAGAGTTCCAACTACATGAATCCATATAGGAGAAAGCAGAGTGAAATCTAAACATGAAAACAGTACTGCAAAGGAACCCGTTTAACTAGAAGAACGAAATTTGGTGAGCCAAGTGTGATTGGTGTACTGATCCTTACCTGCAAGTATCATGAAGATTGGGTGAAGAAAATCTTTGCTGAGATTTCAGGAAACTCGTAGTTTTTTGGAAGCTTGGCAACCCCTTTCAATAAAAGTGATTCCCGT
>NW_027552479.1:0-44174 GCF_045843805.1 Urocitellus parryii | reverse complement strand
AGATTGGGTGAAAAAATGTTTGCTGAGATTTCAGGAAACTCGTAGGTTTTTGGAAGCTTGGCAACCCCTTTCAATGAAAGTGATTCTCCTCAGTCTCTGCTGGGGGCTACTTCAATAGGACACAAACCATAGCGATAGAACGCGGAACTACATTGCTGTGCCAAGTTTCAAAGAGCTAGCACAATACGTGTTTGATTTAGAGTTCCAACTACATGTATCCATATAGGAGAAAACAGAGTGAAACCTAAACATGAAAATGGTTACTGCAAAGGAACTGTTTAACCTAGAAGAAGGAAATTTGGTGAGCCAAGTGGGATTGGCGTACTGATCATTACCTGCCAGTATCATCAAGATTGGGTGAAAAAATGTTTGCTGAGATTTCAGGAAACTCGTAGTTTATTGTAAGATTGGCAACCCCTTTCAATGAAAGTGATTCTCGTCAGTCTCTGCTTGGGGCTACTTCAATAGGACACAAAACATAGCGATAGAACTTGCAACTACATTATTGTGCCAAGTTTCAAAGAGCTAGCACAAACTGTGTTTGATTTAGAGTTCCAACTACATGTATCCATATAGGAGAAAGCAGAGTGAAATCTAAACATGAAAACGATACTGCAAAGGAACGGTTTAACCTAGTAGAACGAAATTTGGTGAGCCAAGTGGGATTGGTGTACTGATCATTACCTGCAAGTATCATGAAGATTGGGTGAAAAAATGTTTGCTGAGATTTCAGGAAACTCGTAGTTTTAGGAGCTTGGCAACCCCTTTCAATGAAAGTGATTCTCGTCAGTCTCTGCTTGGGGCTACTTCCATAGGACACAAACCATAGCGATAGAACTTGGAACTACATTATTGTGCCAAGTTTCAAAGAGCTAGCACAAACCGTGTTTGATTTAGAGTTCCAACTACATGTATCCATATAGGAGAAAACAGAGTGAAACCTAAACATGAAAACGGTTACTGCAAAGGAACGGTTTAACCTAGAAGAACGAAATTTGGTGAGCCAAGTGGGACTGGTGTACTGATCATTACCTGCAAGTATCATCAAGATTGGGTGAAAAAATGTTTGCTGAGATTTCAGGAAACTCGTAGTTTTTTGGAAGCTTGGCAACCCCTTTCAATGAATGTGATTCTCGTCAGTCTCTGCTTGGGGCTACTTCAATAGGACACAAACCATAGCGATAGAACTTGGAACTACATTATTGTGCCAAGTTTCAAAGGGCTAGCACAAAACGTGTTTGATTTAGAGTTCCAACTACATGTATCCATATAGGAGAAAACAGAGTGAAACCTAAACGTGAAAATGGTTACTGCAAAGGAACGGTTTAAACTAGAAGAAGGAAATTTGGTGAGCCAAGTGGGATTGGTGTACTGATCATTACCAGCAAGTATCATCAATATTGGGTGAAAAAATGTTTGCTGAGATTTCAGAAACTCGTAGTTTTTGTCAGATTGGCAACCCTTTCAATGAAAGTGATTCTCGTCAGTCTCTGCTTGGGGCTACTTCAATAGGACACAAAACATAGCGATAGAACTTGCAACTACATTATTGTGCCAAGTTTCAAAGAGCTAGCACAAACCGTGTTTGATTTAGAGTTCCAACTACATGAATCCATATAGGAGAAAGCAGAGTGAAATCTAAACATGAAAACAGTACTGCAAAGGAACGGTTTAACCTAGAAGAACGAAATTTGGTGAGCCAAGTGTGATTGGTGTACTGATCCTTACCTGCAAGTATCATGAAGATTGGGTGAAGAAAATCTTTGCTGAGATTTCAGGAAACTCGTAGTTTTTTGGAAGCTTGGCAACCCCTTTCAATGAAAGTGATTCTCGTCAGTCTCTGCGTGGGGCTACTTCAATAGGACACAAACCATAGCGATACAACTTGGAACTACATTTTTGTGCCAAGCTTCAAAGAGCTAGCACAAACCGTGTTTGATTTAGAGTTCCAACTACATGTATCAATAGAGGAGAAAACAGAGTGAAACCTAAACATGAAAACGGTTACTGCAAAGGAACGGTTTAACCTAGAAGAACGAAATTTGGTGAGCCAAGTGGGATGTGTACTGATCATTACCTGCAAGTATCATCAAGATTGGGTTAAAAAAATGTTTGCTGAGATTTCAGGAAACTCGTCGTTTTTAGGAGCTTGGCAACCCCTTTCAATGAAAGTGATTCTCGTCAGTCTCTGCTTGGGGCTACTTCCATAGGACACAAACCATAGCGATAGAACTTGGAACTACATTATTGTGCCACGTTTCAAAGAGCTAGCACAAACCGTGTTTGATTTAGAGTTCCAACTACATGTATCCATATAGGAGAAAACAGAGTGAAACCTAAACATGAAAACGGTTACTGCATAGGAAAGGTTTAACCTAGAAGAACGAAATTTGGTGAGCCAAGTGGGATTGGTGTACTGATCATTACCTGCCAGTACAATCAAGATTGGATGAAAAAATGTTTGCTGAGATTTCAGGAAATTCGTAGTTTTTTGGAAGCTTGGCAACCCCTTTCAATGAATGTCATTCTCGTCAGTCTCTGCTTGGGGATACTTCAATAGGACACAAACCATAGCGATAGAACTTGGAACTACATCATTGTGCCAAGTTTCAAAGAGCTAGCACAAACCGTGTTTGACTTAGACTTCCAACTACATGTATCCATACAGGAGAAAGCAGAGTGAAAACTAAACATTAAAACGGTTACTGCAACGGAACGGTTTAACCTAGAAGAAGGAAATTTGGTGAGCCAAGTGGGATTGGTGTACTGATCATTACCTGCCAGTATCATCAAGATTGGTGAAAAAATGTTTGCTGAGATTTCAGGAAACTCGTAGGTTTTTAGAAGCTTGGCAACCCCTTTCAATGAAAGTGAATCTCGTCAGTCTCTGCTTGAGGCTACTTCAATAGGACACAAACCTTAGCGATAGAACGTGGAACTAAATTACTGTGCCAAGTTTCAAAGAGCTAGCACAAACCGTGTTTGATTTAGAGTTCCAACTACATGTATCCATAGAGGAGAAAACAGAGTGAAACCTAAACATGAAAACTTTTAGTGCAAAGGAACGGTTTAACCTAGAAGAACGAAATTTGGTGAGCCAAGTGGGATTGGTGTACTGATCATTACCTGCAAGTATCATCAAGATTGGGTTAAAAAAATGTTTGCTGAGATTTCAGGAATCTCGTCGTTTTTAGGAGATTGGCAACCCCTTTCAATGAATGTGATTCTCGTCAGTCTCTGCTTGGGGCTACTTCCTTAGGACACAAACCATAGCGACAGAACTTGGAACTACATTATTTTGCCAAGTTTCAAAGAGCTAGCACAAACCGTGTTTGATTTAGAGTTCCAACTACATGTATCCATATAGGAGAAAACAGAGTGAAACCTAAACATGAAAACGGTTACTGCAAAGGAACGGTTTAACCTAGAAGAACGAAATTTGGTGAGCCAAGTGGGATTGGTGTACTGATCATTACCTGCCTGTACCATCAAGATTGGGTGAAAAAATGTTTGCTGAGATTTCAGGAAACACGTAGTTTATAGGAGCTTGGCAACCCCTTTCAATGAAAGTGATTCTCGTCAGTCTCTGCTTGGGGCTACTTCCATAGGACACAAACCATAGCGATAGAACTTGGAACTACATTATTGTGCCAAGTTTCAAAGAGCTAGCACAAACCGTGTTTGATTTAGAGTTCCAACTACATGTATCCATATAGGAGAAAACAGAGTGAAACCTAAACATGAAAACGGTTACTGCAAAGGAACGGTTTAACCTAAAAGAACGAAATTTGGTGAGCCAAGTGGGACTGGTGTACTGATCATTACCTGCAAGTATCATCAAGATTGGGTGAAAAAATGTTTGCTGAGATTTCACGAAACTCGTAGTTTTTTGGAAGCTTGGCAACCCCTTCCAATGAATGTGATTCTCGTCAGTCTCTGCTTGGGGCTACTTCAATAGGACACAAACCATAGCGATAGAACTTGGAACTACATTATTGTGCCAAGTTTCATAGAGCTAGCAAAACCGTGTTTGATTTAGAGTTCCAACTACATGTATCCATATAGGAGAAAACAGAGTGAAACCTAAACATGAAAATGGTTACTGCAAAGGAACGGTTTAACCTAGAAGAACGAAATTTGGTGAGCCAAGTGGGATTGGTGTACTTATCATTACCTGCCAGTATCATCAAGATTGGGTGAAAAAATGTTTGCTGAGATTTCAGGAAACTCGTAGTTTTTGGAAGCTTGGCAACCCCTTCCAATGAAAGTGATTCTCCTCAGTCTCTGCTTGGAGCTACTTCCATATTACACAAACCATAGCGATAGAACTTGGGACTACATTATTGTGCCAAGTTTCAAAGAGCTAGCACAAACCGTGTTTGATTTAGAGTTCCAACTACATGTATCCATATAGGAGAAAACAGAGTGAAACCTAGACATGAAAAAGGTTACTGCAAAGGAACAGTTTAATCTAGAAGAACGAAATTTGGTGAGCCAAGTGGGACTTGTGTACTGATCATTACCTGCAAGTATCATCAAGATTGGGTGAAAAAATGTTTGCTGAGATTTCAGGAAACTCGTAGTTTTTTGGAAGCTTGGCAACCCCTTCCAATGAATGTGATTCTCGTCAGTCTCTACTTGGGGCTACTTCAATAGGACACAAACCATAGTGATAGAACTTGGAACTACATTATTGTGCCAAGTTTCAAAGAGCTAGCACAAACCGTGTTTGATTTAGAGTTCCAACTACATGTATCAATATAGGAGAAAACAGAGTGAAACCTAAACATGAAAACGGTTACTGCAAAGAAACGGTTTAACCTAGAAGATCGAAATTTGGTGAGCCAAGTGGGACTGGTGTAGTGATCATTACCTGCAAGTATCATCAAGATTGGGTAAAAAAATGTTTGCTGACATTTCAGGAAATTCGTAGTTTTTTGGAAGCTTGGCAACCCCTTTCAATGAATGGAATTCTCGTCAGTCTCTGCTTGGGGCTACTTCAATAGGACACAAACCGTAGCGATAGAACTTGGAACTACATTATTGTGCCACGTGTCAAAGAGCTAGCACAAACCGTGTTTGATTTAGAGTTCCAACTACATGTACCCATATAGGAGAAAACAGAGTGAAACCTAAACATGAAAACGGTTACTGCAAAGGAACGGTTTAACCTAGAAGAACGAAATTTGGTGAGCCAAGTGGGAATGGTGTAGTGATCATTACCTGCAAGTATCATCAAGATTGGGTGAAAAAATGTTTGCTGAGATTTCTGGAAACTCGTAGCTTTTTGGAAGCTTGGCAACCCCTTTCAATGATAGTGATTCTCGTCAGTCTCTGCTTGGGGCTACTTCAATAGGACACAAACCATAGCGATAGAACTTGGAACTACTCATTGTGCCAAGTCTCAAAGAGATAACAGAAACCGTGTTTGATTTAGAGTTCCAACTACATATATCCATATAGGAGAAAACAGAGTGAAACCTAAACATGAAAACGGTTACTGCAAAGGAACGGTTTAACGTAGAAGAACGAAATTTGGTGAGCCAAGTGGGATTGGTGTACTGATCATTACCTGCAAGTATCATCAATATTGGGTGAAAAAATGTTTGCTGAGATTTCAGGAAACTCGTAGTTTTTAGGAGCTTGGCAACCCCTTCCAATGAATGTGATTCTCGTCAGTCTCTGCTTGGGGCAACTTCAATAGGACACAAACCATAGCGATAGAACTTGGAACTACATTATTGTGCCAAGTTTCAAAGAGCTAGCACAAACCGTTTTTGATTTAGAGTTCCAACTACATGTATCCATATAGGAGAAAACAGAGTGAAACCTAAACATGAAAATGGTTACTGCAAAGGAACGGTTTAACCTAGAAGAACGAAATTTGGTGAGCCAAGTGGGATTGGTGTACTAATCATTACCTGCCAGTATCATCAAGATTGGGTGAAAAAATGTTTGCTGAGATTTCAGGAAACTCGTAGTTTTTGGAAGCTTGGCAACCCCTTCCAATGAAAGTGATTCTCCTCAGTCTCTGCTTGGAGCTACTTCCATATTACACAAACCATAGCGATAGAACTTGGAACTACATTATTGTGCCAAGTTTCAAAGAGCTAGCACAAACCGTGTTTGATTTAGAGTTCCAACTACATGTACCCATATAGGAGAAAACAGAGTGAAACCTAAACATGAAAACGGTTACTGCAAAGGAACGTTTTAACCTAGAAGAACGAAATTTGGTGAGCCAAGTGGGAATGGTGTACTGATCATTACCTGCAAGTATCATCAATATTGGGTGAAAAAATGTTTGCTGAGATTTCAGGAAACTCGTAGCTTTTTGGAAGCTTGGCAACCCCTTTCAATGATAGTGATTCTCGTCAGTCTCTGCTTGGGGCTACTTCAATAGGACACAAACCATAGCGATAGAACTTGGAACTACATGATTGTGCCAAGTTTCAAAGAGCTAGCACAAACCGTGTTTGGTTTAGAGTTCCAACTACATGTATCCATATAGGAGAAAACAGAGTGAAACCTAAACATGAAAACGGTTACTGCAAAGGAACGGTTTAACCTAGAAGATCGAAATTTGGTGAACCAAGTGGGACTGGTGTAGTAATCATTACCTGCAAGTATCATCAAGGTTGGGTGAAAAAATGTTTGCTGAGATTTCAGGAAACTCGTAGTTTTTTGGAAGCTTGGCAACCCCTTCAAATGAACATGATTCTCGTCAGTCTCTGCTTGGGGCTACTTCAATAGGACACAAACCATAGCGATAGAACTTGGAACTACATTATTGTGCCAAGTTTCAAAGAGCTAGCCCAAACCGTGTTTGATTTAGAGTTCCAACAACATGTATCCATATAGGAGAAAACAGAGTGAAACCTAAACATGAAAACGGTTACTGCAAAGGAACGGTTTAACCTAGAAGAACGAAATTTGGTGAGCCAAGTGGGATTGGTGTACTGATCATTACCTGCAAGTATCATCAATATTGGGTGAAAAAATGTTTGCTGAGATTTCAGGAAACTCGTAGTTTTTAGGAGCTTGGCAACCCCTTCCAATGAATGTGATTCTCGTCAGTCTCTGCTTGGGGCAACTTCAATAGGACACAAACCATAGCGATAGAACTTGGAACTACATTATTGTGCCAAGATTCAAAGAGCTAGCACAAACCGTTTTTGATTTAGAGTTCCAACTACATGTATCCATATAGGAGAAAACAGAGTGAAACCTAAACATGAAAATGGTTACTGCAAAGGAACGGTTTAACCTAGAAGAACGAAATTTGGTGAGCCAAGTGGGATTGGTGTACTAATCATTACCTGCCAGTATCATCAAGATTGGGTGAAAAAATGTTTGCTGAGATTTCAGGAAACTCGTAGTTTTTGGAAGCTTGGCAACCCCTTCCAATGAAAGTGATTCTCCTCAGTCTCTGCTTGGAGCTACTTCCATATTACACAAACCATAGCGATAGAACTTGGAACTACATTATTGTGCCAAGTTTCAAAGAGCTAGCACAAACCGTGTTTGATTTAGAGTTCCAACTACATGTACCCATATAGGAGAAAACAGAGTGAAACCTAAACATGAAAACGGTTACTGCAAAGGAACGTTTTAACCTAGAAGAACGAAATTTGGTGAGCCAAGTGGGAATGGTGTACTGATCATTACCTGCAAGTATCATCAATATTGGGTGAAAAAATGTTTGCTGAGATTTCAGGAAACTCGTAGCTTTTTGGAAGCTTGGCAACCCCTTTCAATGATAGTGATTCTCGTCAGTCTCTGCTTGGGGCTACTTCAATAGGACACAAACCATAGCGATAGAACTTGGAACTACATGATTGTGCCAAGTTTCAAAGAGCTAGCACAAACCGTGTTTGGTTTAGAGTTCCAACTACATGTATCCATATAGGAGAAAACAGAGTGAAACCTAAACATGAAAACGGTTACTGCAAAGGAACGGTTTAACCTAGAAGATCGAAATTTGGTGAACCAAGTGGGACTGGTGTAGTAATCATTACCTGCAAGTATCATCAAGGTTGGGTGAAAAAATGTTTGCTGAGATTTCAGGAAACTCGTAGTTTTTTGGAAGCTTGGCAACCCCTTCAAATGAACATGATTCTCGTCAGTCTCTGCTTGGGGCTACTTCAATAGGACACAAACCATAGCGATAGAACTTGGAACTACATTATTGTGCCAAGTTTCAAAGAGCTAGCCCAAACCGTGTTTGATTTAGAGTTCCAACAACATGTATCCATATAGGAGAAAACAGAGTGAAACCTAAACATGAAAACGGTTACTGCAAAGGAACGGTTTAACCTAGAAGAACGAAATTTGGTGAGCCAAGTGGGATTGGTGTACTGATCATTACCTGCAAGTATCATCAAGATTGGGTGAAAAAATGTTTGCTGTGATTTCATGAAACTCGTAGTTTTTTGAAAGCTTCTTAACCCCTTTCAATAAAAGTGATTCTCGTCAGTGTCTGCTTGGGGCTACTTCCATAGGACACAAACCATAGCGATAGAACGTGGAACTACATGATTGTGCCAAGTTTCAAAGAGCTAGCAAAACCGTGTTTGATTTAGAGTTCCAACTACATGTATCCATATAGGAGAAAACAGAGTGAAACCTAAACATGAAAATGGTTACTGCAAAGGAACGGTTTAACCTAGAAGAACGAAATTTGGTGAGCCAAGTGGGATTGGTGTACTAATCATTACCTGCCAGTATCATCAAGATTGGGTGAAAAAATGTTTGCTGAGATTTCAGGAAACTCGTAGTTTTTGGAAACTTGGCAACCCCTTCCAATGAAAGTGATTCTCCTCAGTCTCTGCTTGGAGCTACCTCCATATTACACAAACCATAGCGATAGAAGTTTGAACTACATTATTGTGCCAAGTTTCAAAGAGCTAGCACAAACCGTGTTTGATTTAGAGTTCCAACTACATGTACCCATATAGGAGAAAACAGAGTGAAACCTAAACATGAAAACGGTTACTGCAAAGGAACGTTTTAACCTAGAAGAACGAAATTTGGTGAGCCAAGTGGGAATGGTGTACTGATCATTACCTGCAAGTATCATCAAGATTGGGTGAAAAAATGTTTGCTGAGATTTCAGGAAACTCGTAGCTTTTTGGAAGCTTGGCAACCCCTTTCAATGAAAGTGATTCTCGTCAGTCTCTGCTTGGGGCTACTTCAATAGGACACAAACCATAGCGATAGAACTTGGAACTACATCATTGTGCCAAGTTTCAAAGAGCTAACAGAAACCGTGTTTGATTTAGAGTTCCAACTACATATATCCATATAGGAGAAAACAGAGTGAAACCTAAACATGAAAACGGTTACTGCAAAGGAACGCTTTAACGTAGAAGAACAAAATTTGGTGAGCCAAATGGGATTGGTGTACTGATCATTACCTGCCAGTATCATCAAGATTGGGTGAAAAAATGTTTGCTGAGATTTCAGGAAACTCGTAGTTTTTGGAAGCTTGGCAACCCCTTCCAATGAAAGTGATTCTCCTCAGTCTCTGCTTGGAGCTACTTCTATATTACACAAACCATAGCGATAGAACTTGGAACTACATTATTGTGCCAAGTTTCAAAGAGCTAGCACAAACCGTGTTTGATTTAGAGTTCCAACTACATGTACCCATATAGGAGAAAACAGAGTGAAACCTAAACATGAAAACGGTTACTGCAAAGGAACGTTTTAACCTAGAAGAACGAAATTTGGTGAGCCAAGTGGGAATGGTGTACTGATCATTACCTGCAAGTATCATCAATATTGGGTGAAAAAATGTTTGCTGAGATTTCAGGAAACTCGTAGCTTTTTGGAAGCTTGGCAACCCCTTTCGATGATAGTGATTCTCGTCAGTCTCTGCTTGGGGCTACTTCAATAGGACACAAACCATAGCGATAGAACTTGGAACTACATGATTGTGCCAAGTTTCAAAGAGCTAGCACAAACCGTGTTTGGTTTAGAGTTCCAACTACATGTATCCATATAGGAGAAAACAGAGTGAAACCTAAACATGAAAACGGTTACTGCAAAGGAACGGTTTAACCTAGAAGATTGAAATTTGGTGAACCAAGTGGGACTGGTGTAGTGATCATTACCTGCAAGTATCATCAAGGTTGGGTGAAAAAATGTTTGCTGAGATTTCAGGAAACTCGTAGTTTTTTGGAAGCTTAGCAACCCCTTCAAATGAACATGATTCTCGTCAGTCTCTGCTTGGGGCTACTTCAATAGGACACAAACCATAGCGATAGAACTTGGAACTACATTATTGTGCCAAGTTTCAAAGAGCTAGCACAAACCGTGTTTGATTTAGAGTTCCAACAACATGTATCCATATAGGAGAAAACAGAGTGAAACCTAAACATGAATACGGTTACTTCAAAGGAACGGTTTAACCTAGAAGATCGAAATTTGGTGAGCCAAGTGGGACTGGTGTACGGATCATTACTTGCAAGTATCATCAAGATTGGGTGAAAAAATGTTTGCTGAGATTTCAGGAAACTCGTAGTTTTATGGTAGCTTGGCAACCCCTTCCAATGAATGTGATTCTCGTCAGTCTCTGCTTGGGGCTACTTCAATAGGACACAAACCATAGCGATAGAACGTGGAACTACATTATTGTGCCAAGTTTCAAAGAGCTAGTAAAACCGTGTTTGATTTAGAGTTCCAACTACATGTATCCATATAGGAGAAAACAGAGTGAAACCTAAACATGAAAACGGTTACTGCAAAGGAACGGTTTAACCTAGAAGAACGAAATTTGGTGAGCCAAGTGGGATTGGTGTACTGATCATTACCTGCAAGTATCATCAATATTGGGTGAAAAAATGTTTGCTGAGATTTCAGGAAACTCGTAGCTTTTTGGAAGCTTGGCAACCCCTTTCAATGAAAGTGATTCTCGACAGTCTCTGCTTGTGGCTACTTCAATAGGACACAAACCATAGCGATAGAACTTGGAACTACATCATTGTGCCAAGTTTCAAAGAGCTAACAGAAACCGTGTTTGATTTAGAGTTCCAACTACATATATCCATATAGGAGAAAACAGAGTGAAACCTAAACATGAAAACGGTTACTGCAAAGGAACGCTTTAACGTAGAAGAACAAAATTTGGTGAGCCAAATGGGATTTGTGTACTGATCATTACCTGCAAGCATCATCAATATTGGGTGAAAAAATATTTGCTGAGATTTCAGAAAACTCGTAGTTTTTAGGAGATTGGCAACCCCTTCCAATGAAAGTGAATCTCATTGGTCTCTGCTTGGGGCTACTTCCATAGGACACAAACCATAGCGATAGAACTTGGAACTACATCATTGTGCCAAGTTTCAAAGAGCTAACAGAAACCGTGTTTGATTTAGAGTTCCAACTACATATATCCATATAGGAGAAAACAGAGTGAAACCTAAACATGAAAACGGTTACTGCTAAGGAACGCTTTAACGTAGAAGAACAAAATTTGGTGAGCCAAATGGGATTGGTGTACTGATCATTACCTGCAAGTATCATCAATATTGGGTGAAAAAATATTTGCTGAGATTTCAGGAATCTCGTCGTTTTTAGGAGCTTGGCAACCCCTTTCAATGAAAGTGAATCTCATTGGTCTCTGCTTGGGGCTACTTCCATAGGACACAAACCATAGCGATAGAACTTGGAACTACATGATTGTGCCACGTTTCAAAGAGCTAGCACAAACCGTGTTTGGTTTAGTGTTCCAAATACATGTATCCATATAGGAGAAAACAGAGTGAAACCTAAACATGAAAACGGTTACTGCAAAGGAACGTTTTAACCTAGAAGAACGAAATTTGGTGAGCCAAGTGGGATTGGTGTACTGATCATTACCTGCAAGTATCATCAAGATTGGGTTAAAAAAATGTTTGCTGAGATTTCAGGAATCTCGTCGTTTTTAGGAGCTTGGCAACCCCTTTCAATGAAAGTGATTCTCGTCAGTCTCTGCTTGGGGCTACTTCCTTAGGACACAAACCATAGCGATAGAACTTGGAACTACATTATTTTGCCAAGTTTCAAAGAGCTAGCACAAACCGTGTTTGATTTAGAGTTCCAACTACATGTATCCATATAGTAGAAAACAGAGTGAAACCTAAACATGAAAACGGTTACTGCAAAGGAACGGTTTAACCTAGAAGAACGAAATTTGGTGAGCCAAGTGGGATTGGTGTACTGATCATTACCTGCCTGTACCATCAAGATTGGGTGAAAAAATGTTTGCTGAGATTTCAGGAAACACGTAGTTTATAGGAGCTTGGCAACCCCTTTCAATGAAAGTGATTCTCGTCAGTCTCTGCTTGGGGCTACTTCCATAGGACACAAACCATAGCGATAGAACTTGGAACTACATTATTGTGCCAAGTTTCAAAGAGCTAGCACAAACCGTGTTTGATTTAGAGTTCCAACTACATGTATCCATATAGGAGAAAACAGAGTGAAACCTAAACATGAAAACGGTTACTGCAAAGGAACGGTGTAACCTAGAAAAACGAAATTTGGTGAGCCAAGTGGGACTGGTGTACTGATCATTACCTGCAAGTATCATCAAGATTGGGTGAAAAAATGTTTGCTGAGATTTCAGGAAACTCGTAGTTTTTGGAAGCTTGGCAACCCCTTCCAATGAAAGTGATTCTCCTCAGTCTCTGCTTGGAGCTACTTCCATATTACACAAACCATAGCGATAGAACTTGGAACTACATTATTGTGCCAAGTTTCAAAGAGCTAGCACAAACCGTGTTTGATTTAGAGTTCCAACTACATGTATCCATATAGGAGAAAACAGACTGAAACCTAAACATGAAAACGGTTACTGCAAAGGAACGGTTTAACCTAAAAGAACGAAATTTGGTGAGCCAAGTGGGACTGGTGTACTGATCATTACCTGCAAGTATCATCAAGATTGGGTGAAAAAATGTTTGCTGAGATTTCAGGAAACTCGTAGGTTTTAGGAGCTTGGCAACCCCTTCCAATGAAAGTGATTCTCATCAGTCTCTGCTTGGGGATACTTCCATAGGACACAAACCATAGCGATAGAACTTGGAACTACATGATTGTGCCAAGTTTCAAAGAGCTAGCACAAACCGTGTTTGGTTTAGAGTTCCAACTACATGTATCCATATAGGAGAAAACAGAGTGAAACCTAAACATGAAAACGGTTACTGCAAAGGAACGGTTTAACCTAGAAGATCGAAATTTGGTGAACCAAGTGGGACTGGTGTAGTGATCATTACCTGCAAGTATCATCAAGATTGGGTGAAAAAATATTTGCTGAGATTTCAGGAAACTCGTAGTTTTTTGGAAGCTTGGCAACCCCTTCAAATGAACATGATTCTCGTCAGTCTCTGCTTGGGGCTACTTCAATAGGACACAAACCATAGTGATAGAACTTTGAACTACATTATTGTGCCAAGTTTCAAAGAGCTAGCACAAACCGTGTTTGATTTAGAGTTCCAACAACATGTATCCATATAGGAGAAAACAGAGTGAAACCTAAACATGAAAACGGTTACTGCAAAGGAACGGTTTAACCTAGAAGAACGAAATTTGGTGAGCCAAGTGGGACTGGTGTACTGATCATTACCTGCCAGTACCATCAAGATTGGGTGAAAAAATGTTTGCTGAGATTTCAGGAAATTCGTAGTTTTTTGGAAGCTTGGCAACCCCTTTCAATGAATGGCATTCTCGTCAGTCTCTGCTTGGGGATACTTCAATAGGACACAAACCATAGCGATAGAACGTGGAACTACATCATTGTGCCAAGTTTCAAAGAGCTAGCACAAACCGTGTTTGACTTAGACTTCCAACTACATGTATCCATATAGGAGAAAGCAGAGTGAAAACTAAACATTTAAACGGTTACTGCAACGGAACGGTTTAACCTAGAAGAAGGAAATTTGGTGAGCCAAGTGGGATTGGTGTACTGATCTTTACCTGCCAGTATCATCAAGATTGGGTGAAAAAATGTTTGCTGAGATTTCAGGAAACTCGTAGGTTTTTAGAAGCTTGGCAACCCCTTTCAATGAAAGTGAATCTCGTCAGTCTCTGCTTGGGGCTACTTCAATAGGACACAAACCATAGCGATAGAACGTGGAACTAAATTACTGTGCCAAGTTTCAAAGAGCTAGCACAAACCGTGTTTGATTTAGAGTTCCAACTACATGTATCCATATAGTAGAAAACAGAGTGAAACCTAAACATGAAAACGGTTACTGCAAAGGAACGGTTTAACCTAGAAGAACGAAATTTGGTGAGCCAAGTGGGATTGGTGTACTGATCATTACCTGCCTGTACCATCAAGATTGGGTGAAAAAATGTTTGCTGAGATTTCAGGAAACACGTAGTTTATAGGAGCTTGGCAACCCCTTTCAATGAAAGTGATTCTCGTCAGTCTCTGCTTGGGGCTACTTCCATAGGACACAAACCATAGCGATAGAACTTGGAACTACATTATTGTGCCAAGTTTCAAAGAGCTAGCACAAACCGTGTTTGATTTAGAGTTCCAACTACATGTATCCATATAGGAGAAAACAGAGTGAAACCTAAACATGAAAACGGTTACTGCAAAGGAACGGTGTAACCTAGAAAAACGAAATTTGGTGAGCCAAGTGGGACTGGTGTACTGATCATTACCTGCAAGTATCATCAAGATTGGGTGAAAAAATGTTTGCTGAGATTTCAGGAAACTCGTAGTTTTTGGAAGCTTGGCAACCCCTTCCAATGAAAGTGATTCTCCTCAGTCTCTGCTTGGAGCTACTTCCATATTACACAAACCATAGCGATAGAACTTGGAACTACATTATTGTGCCAAGTTTCAAAGAGCTAGCACAAACCGTGTTTGATTTAGAGTTCCAACTACATGTATCCATATAGGAGAAAACAGACTGAAACCTAAACATGAAAACGGTTACTGCAAAGGAACGGTTTAACCTAAAAGAACGAAATTTGGTGAGCCAAGTGGGACTGGTGTACTGATCATTACCTGCAAGTATCATCAAGATTGGGTGAAAAAATGTTTGCTGAGATTTCAGGAAACTCGTAGGTTTTAGGAGCTTGGCAACCCCTTCCAATGAAAGTGATTCTCATCAGTCTCTGCTTGGGGATACTTCCATAGGACACAAACCATAGCGATAGAACTTGGAACTACATGATTGTGCCAAGTTTCAAAGAGCTAGCACAAACCGTGTTTGGTTTAGAGTTCCAACTACATGTATCCATATAGGAGAAAACAGAGTGAAACCTAAACATGAAAACGGTTACTGCAAAGGAACGGTTTAACCTAGAAGATCGAAATTTGGTGAACCAAGTGGGACTGGTGTAGTGATCATTACCTGCAAGTATCATCAAGATTGGGTGAAAAAATATTTGCTGAGATTTCAGGAAACTCGTAGTTTTTTGGAAGCTTGGCAACCCCTTCAAATGAACATGATTCTCGTCAGTCTCTGCTTGGGGCTACTTCAATAGGACACAAACCATAGTGATAGAACTTTGAACTACATTATTGTGCCAAGTTTCAAAGAGCTAGCACAAACCGTGTTTGATTTAGAGTTCCAACAACATGTATCCATATAGGAGAAAACAGAGTGAAACCTAAACATGAAAACGGTTACTGCAAAGGAACGGTTTAACCTAGAAGAACGAAATTTGGTGAGCCAAGTGGGACTGGTGTACTGATCATTACCTGCCAGTACCATCAAGATTGGGTGAAAAAATGTTTGCTGAGATTTCAGGAAATTCGTAGTTTTTTGGAAGCTTGGCAACCCCTTTCAATGAATGGCATTCTCGTCAGTCTCTGCTTGGGGATACTTCAATAGGACACAAACCATAGCGATAGAACGTGGAACTACATCATTGTGCCAAGTTTCAAAGAGCTAGCACAAACCGTGTTTGACTTAGACTTCCAACTACATGTATCCATATAGGAGAAAGCAGAGTGAAAACTAAACATTTAAACGGTTACTGCAACGGAACGGTTTAACCTAGAAGAAGGAAATTTGGTGAGCCAAGTGGGATTGGTGTACTGATCTTTACCTGCCAGTATCATCAAGATTGGGTGAAAAAATGTTTGCTGAGATTTCAGGAAACTCGTAGGTTTTTAGAAGCTTGGCAACCCCTTTCAATGAAAGTGAATCTCGTCAGTCTCTGCTTGGGGCTACTTCAATAGGACACAAACCATAGCGATAGAACGTGGAACTAAATTACTGTGCCAAGTTTCAAAGAGCTAGCACAAAACGTGTTTGATTTAGAGTTCCAACTACATGTATCCATAGAGGAGAAAACAGAGTGAAACCTAAACATGAAAACTTTTACTGCAAAGGAACGGTTTAACCTAGAAGAACGAAATTTGGTGAGCCAAGTGGGATTGGTGTACTGATCATTACCTGCAAGTATCATCAAGATTGGGTTAAAAAAATGTTTGCTGAGATTTCAGGAATCTCGTCGTTTTTAGGAGCTTGGCAACCCCTTTCAATGAAAGTGATTCTCGTCAGTCTCTGCTTGGGGCTACTTCCTTAGGACACAAACCATAGCGATAGAACTTGGAACTACATTATTTTGCCAAGTTTCAAAGAGCTAGCACAAACCGTGTTTGATTTAGAGTTCCAACTACATGTATCCATATAGGAGAAAACAGAGTGAAACCTAAACATGAAAACGGTTACTGCAAAGGAACGGTTTAACCTAGAAGAACGAAATTTGGTGAGCCAAGTGGGATTGGTGTACTGATCATTACCTGCCTGTACCATCAAGATTGGGTGAAAAAATGTTTGCTGAGATTTCAGGAAACACGTAGTTTATAGGAGCTTGGCAACCCCTTTCAATGAAAGTGATTCTCGTCAGTCTCTGCTTGGCGCTACTTCCATAGGACACAAACCATAGCGATAGAACTTGGAACTACATTATTGTGCCAAGTTTCAAAGAGCTAGCACAAACCGTGTTTGATTTAGAGTTCCAACTACATGTATCCATATAGGAGAAAACAGAGTGAAACCTAAACATGAAAACGGTTACTGCAAAGGAACGGTGTAACCTAGAAAAACGAAATTTGGTGAGCCAAGTGGGACTGGTGTACTGATCATTACCTGCAAGTATCATCAAGATTGGGTGAAAAAATGTTTGCTGAGATTTCAGGAAACTCGTAGTTTTTGGAAGCTTGGCAACCCCTTCCAATGAAAGTGATTCTCCTCAGTCTCTGCTTGGAGCTACTTCCATATTACACAAACCATAGCGATAGAACTTGGAACTACATTATTGTGCCAAGTTTCAAAGAGGTAGCACAAACCGTGTTTGATTTAGAGTTCCAACTACATGTATCCATATAGGAGAAAACAGAGTGAAACCTAAACATGAAAACGGTTACTGCAAAGGAACGGTTTAACCTAGAAGATCGAAATTTGGTGAACCAAGTGGGACTGGTGTAGTGATCATTACCTGCAAGTATCATCAAGATTGGGTGAAAAAATATTTGCTGAGATTTCAGGAAACTCGTAGTTTTTTGGAAGCTTGGCAACCCCTTCAAATGAACATGATTCTCGTCAGTCTCTGCTTGGGGCTACTTCAATAGGACACAAACCATAGCGATAGAACTTGGAACTACATTATTGTGCCAAGTTTCAAAGAGCTAGCACAAACCGTGTTTGATTTAGAGTTCCAACAACATGTATCCATATAGGAGAAAACAGAGTGAAACTTAAACATGAAAACGGTTACTTCAAAGGAACGGTTTAACCTAGAAGATCGAAATTTGGTGAGCCAAGTGGGACTGGTGTACGGATCATTACTTGCAAGTATCATCAAGATTGGGTGAAAAAATGTTTGCTGAGATTTCAGGAAACTCGTAGTTTTATGGAAGCTTGGCAACCCCTTCCAATGAATGTGATTCTCGTCAGTCTCTGCTTGGGGCTACTTCAATAGGACACAAACCATAGCGATAGAACGTGGAACTACATTATTGTGCCAAGTTTCAAAGAGCTAGTAAAACCGTGTTTGATTTAGAGTTCCAACTACATGTATCCATATAGGAGAAAACAGAGTGAAACCTAAACATGAAAACGGTTACTGCAAAGGAACGGTTTAACCTAGAAGAACGAAATTTGGTGAGCCAAGTGGGATTGGTGTACTGATCATTACCTGCAAGTATCATCAAGATTGGGTGAAAAAATGTTTGCTGTGATTTCATGAAACTCGTAGTTTTTTGGAAGCTTGTTAACCCCTTTCAATAAAAAGTGATTCTCGTCAGTGTCTGCTTGGGGCTACTTCCATAGGACACAAACCATAGCGATAGAACGTGGAACTACATGATTGTGCCAAGTTTCAAAGAGCTAGCAAAACCGTGTTTGATTTAGAGTTCCAACTACATGTATCCATATAGGAGAAAACAGAGTGAAACCTAAACATGAAAATGGTTACTGCAAAGGAACGGTTTAACCTAGAAGAACGAAATTTGGTGAGCCAAGTGGGATTGGTGTACTAATCATTACCTGCCAGTATCATCAAGATTGGGTGAAAAAATGTTTGCTGAGATTTCAGGAAACTCGTAGTTTTTGGAAGCTTGGCAACCCCTTCCAATGAAAGTGATTCTCCTCAGTCTCTGCTTGGAGCTACTTCCATATTACACAAACCATAGCGATAGAAGTTTGAACTACATTATTGTGCCAAGTTTCAAAGAGCTAGCACAAACTGTGTTTGATTTATAGTTCCAACTACATGTACCCATATAGGAGAAAACAGAGTGAAACCTAAACATGAAAACGGTTACTGCAAAGGAACGGTTTAACCTAGAAGAACGAAATTTGGTGAGCCAAGTGGGAATGGTGTACTAATCATTACCTGAAAGTATCATCAAGATTGGGTGAAAAAATGTTTGCTGAGATTTCAGGAAACTCGTAGCTTTTTGGAAGCTTGGCAACCCCTTTCAATGAAAGTGATTCTCGTCAGTCTCTGCTTGGGGCTACTTCAATAGGACACAAACCATAGCGATAGAACTTGGAACTACATCATTGTGCCAAGTTTCAAAGAGCTAACAGAAACCGTGTTTGATTTAGAGTTCCAACTACATATATCCATATAGGAGAAAACAGAGTGAAACCTAAACATGAAAACGGTTACTGCAAAGGAACGGTTTAACCTAAAAGAACAAAATTTGGTTAGCCAAGTGGGACTGGTGTAGTGATCATTACCTGCAAGTATCATCAAGATTGGGTGAAAAAATGTTTGCTGAGATTTCAGGAAACTCGTAGTTTTTTGGAAGCTTGGCAACCCCTTCCAATGAATGTGATTCTCATTAGTCTCTGCTTGGGGCTACTTCCATAGGACACAAACCATAGCGATAGAACTTGGAACTACATTATTGTGCCAAGTTTCAAAGAGCTAGCACAAACTGTGTTTGATTTAGAGTTCCAACTACATGTATCCATATAGGAGAAAACAGAGTGAAACCTAAACATGAAAACGGTAATTGCAAAGGAACGGTTTAACCTAGAAGAACGAAATTTGGTGAGCCAAGTGGGATTGGTGTACTGATCATTTCCTGCCAGTACCATCAAGATTGGGTGAAAAAATGTTTGGTGAGATTTCAGGAAATTCGTAGTTTTTTGGAGGCTTGGCAACCCCTTTCAATGAATGGAATTCTCGTCAGTCTCTGCTTGGGGCTACTTCAATAGGACACAAACCATAGCGATAGAACTTGGAACTACATTATTGTGCCAAGTTTCAAAGAGCTAGCACAAACCGTGTTTGATTTAGAGTTCCAACTACATGTATCCATCGAGGAGAAAACAGAGTGAAACCTAAACATGAAAACGGTTACTGCAAAGGAACGGTTTAACCTAGAAGAACGAAATTTGGTGAGCCAAGTTGTTTTGGTGTACTGATCATTACCTGCAAGTATCATCAAGATTGGGTGAAAAAATGTTTGCTGAGATTTCAGGAAACTCGTAGGTTTTTCGAAGCTTGGCAACCCCTTTCAATAAAAGTGATTCTCGTCAGTCTCTGCTTGGGGCTACTTCAATAGGACACAAACCATAGCGATAGAACGTGGAACTACATTATTGTGCCAAGTTTCAAAGAGCTAGCACAAACCGTGTTTGATTTAGAGTTCCAACTACATGTATCCATATAGGAGAAAACAGAGTGAAACCTAAACATGAAAACGGTTACTGCAAAGGAATGGTTTAACCTAGAAGAACGAAATTTGGTGAGCCAAGTGGGATTGGTGTACTGATCATTACCTGCAAGTATCATCAAGATTGGGTGAAAAAATATTTGCTGAGATTTCAGGAAACTCGTAGTTTTTTGGAAGCTTGGCAACCCCGTTCAATGAATGTGATTCTCGTCAGTCTCTGCTTGGGACTACTTCAATAGGACACAAACGATAGCGACAGAACTTGGAACTACATTATTGTGCCAAGTTTCAAAGAGCTAGCACAAACCGTGTTTGATTTAAAGTTCCAACTACATGTATCCATATAGGAGAAAACAGAGTGAAACCTAAACATGAAAACGGTTACTGCAAAGGAACGGTTTAACCTAGAAGAACGAAACTTGGTGAGCCAAGTTGTATTGGTGTACTGATCATTACCTGCAAGTATCATCAAGATTGGGTGAAAAAATGTTTGCTGAGATTTCAGGAAACTCATAGGTTTTTGGAAGCTTGGCAACCCCTTTCAATAAAAGTGATTCTCGTCAGTCTCTGCTTGGGGCTACTTCAATAGGACACAAACCATAGCGATAGAACGTGGAACTACATTATTGTGCCAAGTTTCAAAGAGCTAGCACAAACCGTGTTTGATTTATAGTTCCAACTACATGTATCCATATAGGAGAAAACAGAGTGAAACCTAAACATGAAAACGGTTACTGCAAAGGAACGGTTTAACCTAGAAGAACGAAATTTGGTGAGCCAAGTGGGACTGGTGTAGTGATCATTACCTGCAAGTATCATCAAGATTGGGTGAAAAAATGTTTGCTGAGATTTCAGGAAACTCGTAGTTTTTTGGAAGCTTGGCAACCCCTTCCAATGAATGTGATTCTCATTAGTCTCTACTTGGGGCTACTTCCATAGGACACAAACCATAGCGATAAAACTTGGAACTACATTATTGTGCCAAGTTTCAAAGAGCTAGCACAAACCGTGTTTGATTTAGAGTTCCAACTACATGTATCCATATAGGAGAAAACAGAGTGAAACCTAAACATGAAAACGGTAATTGCAAAGGAACGGTTTAACCTAGAAGAACGAAATTTGGTGAGCCAAGTGGGATTGGTGTACTGATCATTACCTGATAGTACCATCAAGATTGGGTGAAAAAATGTTTGGTGAGATTTCAGGAAACTCGTAGTTTTTTGGAAGCTTGGCAACCCCTTTCAATGAATGGAATTCTCGTCAGTCTCTGCTTGGGGCTACTTCAATAGGACACAAACCATAGCGATAGAACTTGGAACTACATTATTGTGCCAAGTTTCAAAGAGCTAGCACAAACCGTGTTTGATTTAGAGTTCCAACTACATGTATCCATATAGGAGAAAACAGAGTGAAACCTAAACATGAAAACGGTTACTGCAAAGGAACGGTTTAACCTAGAAGAACGAAATTTGGTGAGCCAAGTTGTTTTGGTGTACTGATCATTACCTGCAAGTATCATCAAGATTGGGTGAAAAAAGGTTTGCTGAGATTTCAGGAAACTCGTAGGTTTTGGGAAGCTTGGCAACCCCTTACAATAAAAGTGATTCTCGTCAGTCTCTGCTTGGGGTTACATCAATAGGATACAAACCATAGCGATAGAACGTGGAACTACATTATTGTGCCAAGTTTCAAAGAGCTAGCACAAACCGTGTTTGATTTAGAGTTCCAACTACATGTATCCATATAGGAGAAAACAGAGTGAAACCTAAACATGAATACGGTTACTTCAAAGGAACGGTTTAACCTAGAAGATCGAAATTTGGTGAGTCAAGTGGGACTGGTGTACGGATCATTACCTGCAAGTATCATCAAGATTGGGTGAAAAAATATTTGCTGAGTTTTCAGGAAACTCGTAGTTTTATGGAAGCTTGGGAACCCCTTCCAATGAATGTGATTCTCGTCAGTCTCTGCTTGGGGCTACTTCAATAGGACACAAACCATAGCGATAGAACGTGGAACTACATTATTGTGCCTAGTTTCAAAGAGCTAGTAAAACCGTGTTTGATTTAGAGTTCCAACTACATGTATCCATATAGGAGAAAACAGAGTGAAACCTAAACATGAAAACGGTTACTGCAAAGGAACGGTTTAACCTAGAAGAACGAAATTTGGTGAGCCAAGTGGGATTGGTGTACTGATCATTACCTGCAAGTATCATCAAGATTGGGTGAAAAACTGTTTGCTGTGATTTCATGAAACTCGTAGTTTTTTGGAAGCTTGTTAACCCCTTTCAATAAAAGTGATTCTCGTCAGTGTCTGCTTGGGGCTACTTCCATAGGACACAAACCATAGCGATAGAACGTGGAACTACATGACTGTGCCAAGTTTCAAAGAGCTAGCACAAACCGTGTTTGATTTAGAGTTCCAACTACATATATCAATATAGGAGAAAACAGAGTGAAACCTAAACATGAAAACGGTTACTGCAAAGGAACGGTTTAACGTAGAAGAACGAAATTTGGTGAGCCAAGTGGGATTGGTGTACTGATCATTACCTGCAAGTATCATCAATATTGGGTGAAAAAATGTTTGCTGAGATTTCAGGAAACTCGTAGTTTTTAGGAGCTTGGCAACCCCTTCCAATGAATGTGATTCTCGTCAGTCTCTGCTTGGGGCTACTTCCATAGGACACAAACCATAGCGATAGAACTTGGAACTACATGATTGTGCCAAGTTTCAAAGAGCTACCACAAACCGTGTTTGGTTTAGAGTTCCAACTACATGTATCCATATAGGAGAAAACAGAGTGAAACCTAAACATGAAAACGGTTACTGCAAAGGAACGGTTTAACCTAGAAGAACGAAATTTGGTGAGCCAAGTTGTATTGGTGTACTGATCATTACCTGCAAGTATCATCAAGATTGGGTGAAAAAATGTTTGCTGAGATTTCAGGAAACTCGTAGGTTTTTGGAAGCTTGGCAACCCCTTTCAATAAAAGTGATTCTCGTCAGTCTCTGCTTGGGGCTACTTCAATAGGACACAAACCATAGCGATAGAACGTGGAACTACATTATTGTGCCAAGTTTCAAAGAGCTAGCACAAACCGTGTTTGATTTAGAGTTCCAACTACATGTATCCATATAGGAGAAAACAGAGTGAAACCTAAACATGAAAACGGTTACTGCAAAGGAACGGTTTAACCTAGAAGAACGAAATTTGGTGAGCCAAGTGGGACTGGTGTAGTGATCATTACCTGCAAGTATCATCAAGATTGGGTGAAAAAATGTTTGCTGAGATTTCAGGAAACTCGTAGTTTTTTGGAAGCTTGGCAACCCCTTCCAATGAATGTGATTCTCATTAGTCTCTGCTTGGGGCTACTTCCATAGGACACAAACCATAGCGATAAAACTTGGAACTACATTATTGTGCCAAGTTTCAAAGAGCTAGCACAAACCGTGTTTGATTTAGAGTTCCAACTACATGTATCCATATAGGAGAAAACAGAGTGAAACCTAAACATGAAAACGGTAATTGCAAAGGAATGGTTTAACCTAGAAGAACGAAATTTGGTGAGCCAAGTGGGATTGGTGTACTGATCATTACCTGCCAGTACCATCAAGATTGGGTGAAAAAATGTTTGGTGAGATTTCAGGAAACTCGTAGTTTTTTGGAAGCTTGGCAACCCCTTTCAATGAATGGAATTCTCGTCAGTCTCTGCTTGGGGCTACTTCAATAGGACACAAACCATAGCGATAGAACTTGGAACTACATTATTGTGCCAAGTTTCAAAGAGCTAGCACAAACCGTGTTTGATTTAGAGTTCCAACTACATGTATCCATATAGGAGAAAACAGAGTGAAACCTAAACATGAAAACGGTTACTGCAAAGGAACGGTTTAACCTAGAAGAACGAAATTTGGTGAGCCAAGTTGTTTTGGTGTACTGATCATTACCTGCAAGTATCATCAAGATTGGGTGAAAAAAGGTTTGCTGAGATTTCAGGAAACTCGTAGGTTTTGGGAAGCTTGGCAACCCCTTACAATAAAAGTGATTCTCGTCAGTCTCTGCTTGGGGTTACATCAATAGGATACAAACCATAGCGATAGAACGTGGAACTACATTATTGTGCCAAGTTTCAAAGAGCTAGCACAAACCGTGTTTGATTTAGAGTTCCAACTACATGTATCCATATAGGAGAAAACAGAGTGAAACCTAAACATGAATACGGTTACTTCAAAGGAACGGTTTAACCTAGAAGATCGAAATTTGGTGAGTCAAGTGGGACTGGTGTACGGATCATTACCTGCAAGTATCATCAAGATTGGGTGAAAAAATATTTGCTGAGTTTTCAGGAAACTCGTAGTTTTATGGAAGCTTGGGAACCCCTTCCAATGAATGTGATTCTCGTCAGTCTCTGCTTGGGGCTACTTCAATAGGACACAAACCATAGCGATAGAACGTGGAACTACATTATTGTGCCTAGTTTCAAAGAGCTAGTAAAACCGTGTTTGATTTAGAGTTCCAACTACATGTATCCATATAGGAGAAAACAGAGTGAAACCTAAACATGAAAACGGTTACTGCAAAGGAACGGTTTAACCTAGAAGAACGAAATTTGGTGAGCCAAGTGGGATTGGTGTACTGATCATTACCTGCAAGTATCATCAAGATTGGGTGAAAAACTGTTTGCTGTGATTTCATGAAACTCGTAGTTTTTTGGAAGCTTGTTAACCCCTTTCAATAAAAGTGATTCTCGTCAGTGTCTGCTTGGGGCTACTTCCATAGGACACAAACCATAGCGATAGAACGTGGAACTACATGACTGTGCCAAGTTTCAAAGAGCTAGCACAAACCGTGTTTGATTTAGAGTTCCAACTACATGTACCCATATAGGAGAAAACAGAGTGAAACCTAAACATGAAAACGGTTACTGCAAAGGAACGTTTTAACCTAGAAGAACGAAATTTGGTGAGCCAAGTGGGAATGGTGTACTGATCATTACCTGCAAGTATCATCAATATTGGGTGAAAATATGTTTGCTGAGATTTCAGGAAACTCGTAGCTTTTTGGAAGCTTGGCAACCCCTTTCAATGATAGTGATTCTCGTCAGTCTCTGCTTGGGGCTACTTCAATAGGACACAAACCATAGCGATAGAACTTGGAACTACATCATTGTGCCAAGTTTCAAAGAGCTCACAGAAACCGTGTTTGATTTAGAGTTCCAACTACATATATCAATATAGGAGAAAACAGAGTGAAACCTAAACATGAAAACGGTTACTGCAAAGGAACGGTTTAACGTAGAAGAACGAAATTTGGTGAGCCAAGTGGGATTGGTGTACTGATCATTACCTGCAAGTATCATCAATATTGGGTGAAAAAATGTTTGCTGAGATTTCAGGAAACTCGTAGTTTTTAGGAGCTTGGCAACCCTTCCAATGAATGTGATTCTCGTCAGTCTCTGCTTGGGGCTACTTCCATAGGACACAAACCATAGCGATAGAACTTGGAACTACATGATTGTGCCAAGTTTCAAAGAGCTACCACAAACCGTGTTTGGTTTAGAGTTCCAACTACATGTATCCATATAGGAGAAAACAGAGTGAAACCTAAACATGAAAACGGTTACTGCAAAGGAACGGTTTAACCTAGAAGAACGAAATTTGGTGAGCCAAGTTGTATGGGTGTACTGATCATTACCTGCAAGTATCATCAAGATTGGGTGAAAAAATGTTTGCTGAGATTTCAGGAAACTCGTAGGTTTTTGGAAGCTTGGCAACCCCTTTCAATAAAAGTGATTCTCGTCAGTCTCTGCTTGGGGCTACTTCAATAGGACACAAACCATAGCGATAGAACGTGGAACTACATTATTGTGCCAAGTTTCAAAGAGCTAGCACAAACCGTGTTTGATTTAGAGTTCCAACTACATGTATCCATATAGGAGAAAACAGAGTGAAACCTAAACATGAAAACGGTTACTGCAAAGGAACGGTTTAACCTAGAAGAACGAAATTTGGTGAGCCAAGTGGGACTGGTGTAGTGATCATTACCTGCAAGTATCATCAAGATTGGGTGAAAAAATGTTTGCTGAGATTTCAGGAAACTCGTAGTTTTTTGGAAGCTTGGCAACCCCTTCCAATGAATGTGATTCTCATTAGTCTCTGCTTGGGGCTACTTCCATAGGACACAAACCATAGCGATAAAACTTGGAACTACATTATTGTGCCAAGTTTCAAAGAGCTAGCACAAACCGTGTTTGATTTAGAGTTCCAACTACATGTATACATATAGGAGAAAACAGAGTGAAACCTAAACATGAAAACGGTAATTGCAAAGGAACGGTTTAACCTAGAAGAACGAAATTTGGTGAGCCATGTGGGATTGGTGTACTGATCATTACCTGCCAGTACCATCAAGATTGGGTGAAAAAATGTTTGGTGAGATTTCAGGAAACTCGTAGTTTTTTGGAAGCTTGGCAACCCCTTTCAATGAATGGAATTCTCGTCAGTCTCTGCTTGGGGCTACTTCAATAGGACACAAACCATAGCGATAGAACTTGGAACTACATTATTGTGCCAAGTTTCAAAGAGCTAGCACAAACCGTGTTTGATTTAGAGTTCCAACTACATGTATCCATATAGGAGAAAACAGAGTGAAACCTAAACATGAAAACGGTTACTGCAAAGGAACGGTTTAACCTAGAAGAACGAAATTTGGTGAGCCAAGTTGTTTTGGTGTACTGATCATTACCTGCAAGTATCATCAAGATTGGGTGAAAAAAGGTTTGCTGAGATTTCAGGAAACTCGTAGGTTTTGGGAAGCTTGGCAACCCCTTACAATAAAAGTGATTCTCGTCAGTCTCTGCTTGGGGTTACATCAATAGGATACAAACCATTGCGATAGAACGTGGAACTACATTATTGTGCCAAGTTTCAAAGAGCTAGCACAAACCGTGTTTGATTTAGAGTTCCAACTACATGTATCCATATAGGAGAAAACAGAGTGAAACCTAAACATGAATACGGTTACTGCAAAGGAACGGTTTAACCTAGAAGATCGAAATTTGGTGAGTCAAGTGGGACTGGTGTACGGATCATTACCTGCAAGTATCATCAAGATTGGGTGAAAAAATATTTGCTGAGTTTTCAGGAAACTCGTAGTTTTATGGAAGCTTGGGAACCCCTTCCAATGAATGTGATTCTCGTCAGTCTCTGCTTGGGGCTACTTCAATAGGACACAAACCATAGCGATAGAACGTGGAACTACATTATTGTGCCTAGTTTCAAAGAGCTAGTAAAACCGTGTTTGATTTAGAGTTCCAACTACATGTATCCATATAGGAGAAAACAGAGTGAAACCTAAACATGAAAACGGTTACTGCAAAGGAACGGTTTAACCTAGAAGAACGAAATTTGGTGAGCCAAGTGGGATTGGTGTACTGATCATTACCTGCAAGTATCATCAAGATTGGGTGAAAAACTGTTTGCTGTGATTTCATGAAACTCGTAGTTTTTTTGAAGCTTGTTAACCCCTTTCAATAAAAGTGATTCTCGTCAGTGTCTGCTTGGGGCTACTTCCATAGGACACAAACCATAGCGATAGAACGTGGAACTACATGACTGTGCCAAGTTTCAAAGAGCTAGCACAAACCGTGTTTGATTTAGAGTTCCAACTACATATATCAATATAGGAGAAAACAGAGTGAAACCTAAACATGAAAACGGTTACTGCAAAGGAACGGTTTAACGTAGAAGAACGAAATTTGGTGAGCCAAGTGGGATTGGTGTACTGATCATTACCTGCAAGTATCATCAATATTGGGTGAAAAAATGTTTGCTGAGATTTCAGGAAACTCGTAGTTTTTAGGAGCTTGGCAACCCCTTCCAATGAATGTGATTCTCGTCAGTCTCTGCTTGGGGCTACTTCCATAGGACACAAACCATAGCGATAGAACTTGGAACTACATGATTGTGCCAAGTTTCAAAGAGCTACCACAAACCGTGTTTGGTTTAGAGTTCCAACTACATGTATCCATATAGGAGAAAACAGAGTGAAATCTAAACATGAAAACGGTTACTGCAAAGGAACGGTTTAACCTAGAAGAACGAAACTTGGTGAGCCAAGTTGTATTGGTGTACTGATCATTACCTGAAAGTATCATCAAGATTGGGTGAAAAAATGTTTGCTGAGATTTCAGGAAACTCGTAGGTTTTTGGAAGCTTGGCAACCCCTTTCAATAAAAGTGATTCTAGTCAGTCTCTGCTTGGGGCTACTTCAATAGGACACAAACCATAGCGATAGAACGTGGAACTACATTATTGTGCCAAGTTTCAAAGAGCTAGCACAAACCGTGTTTGATTTATAGTTCCAACTACATGTATCCATATAGGAGAAAACAGAGTGAAACCTAAACATGAAAACGGTTTACTGCAAAGGAACGGTTTAACCTAGAAGAACGAAATTTGGTGAGCCAAGTGGGATTGGTGTACTGATCATTACCTGCAAGTATCATCAATATTGGGTGAAAAAATGTTTGCTGTGATTTCATGAAACTCGTAGTTTTTTGGAAGCTTGTTAACCCCTTTCAATAAAAGTGATTCTCGTCAGTGTCTGCTTGGGGCTACTTCCATAGGACACAAACCATAGCGATAGAACGTGGAACTACATGACTGTGCCAAGTTTCAAAGAGCTAGCACAAACCGTGTTTGATTTAGAATTCCAACTACATGTACCCATATAGGAGAAAACAGAGTGAAACCTAAACATGAAAACGGTTACTGCAAAGGAACGGTTTAACCTAGAAGAACGAAATTTGGTGAGCCAAGTGGGAATGGTGTACTGATCATTACCTGCAAGTATCATCAATATTGGGTGAAAAAATGTTTGCTGAGATTTCAGGAAACTCGTAGCTTTTTGGAAGCTTGGCAACCCCTTTCAATGATAGTGATTCTCGTCAGTCTCTGCTTGGGGCTACTTCAATAGGACACAAACCATAGCGATAGAACTTGGAACTACATCATTGTGCCAAGTTTCAAAGAGCTCACAGAAACCGTGTTTGATTTAGAGTTCCAACTACATGTATCCATATAGGAGAAAACAGAGTTAAACCTAAACATGAAAACGGTTACTGCAAAGGAACGGTTTAACCTAGAAGAACGAAATTTGGTGAGCCAAGTGGGATTGGTGTACTGCTCATCACCTGCAAGTATCATCAATATTGGGTGAAAAAATGTTTCCTGAGATTTCAGGAAACTCGTAGCTTTATGGAATCTTGGCAACACCTTTCAATGAAAGTGATTCTCGTCAGTCTCTGCTTGGGGCTACTTCAATAGGACACAAACCATAGCGATAGAACTTGGAACTACATTATTGTGCCAAGTTTCAAAGAGCTAGCAAAACCGTGTTTGATTTAGAGTTCCAACTACATGTACCCATATAGGAGAAAACAGAGTGAAACCTAAACATGAAAACGGTTACTGCAAAGGAACGTTTTAACCTAGAAGAACGAAATTTGGTGAGCCAAGTGGGACTGGTGTAGTGATCATTACCTGCAAGTATCATCAAGATTGGGTGAAAAAATGTTTGCTGAGATTTCAGGAAACTCGTAGCTTTTTGGAAGCTTGGCAACCCCTTCCAATGAATGTGATTCTCGTCAGTCTCTGCTTGGGGCTACTTCAATAGGACACAAACCATAGCGATAGAACTCGGAACTACATTATTGTGCCAAGTTTCATAGAGCTAGCAAAACCGTGTTTGATTTAGAGTTCCAACTACATGTATCCATATAGGAGAAAACAGAGTGAAACCTAAACATGAAAATGGTTACTGCAAAGGAACGGTTTAACCTAGAAGAACGAAATTTGGTGAGCCAAGTGGGATTGGTGTACTGCTCATCACCTGCAAGTATCATCAATATTGGGTGAAAAAATGTTTCCTGAGATTTCAGGAAACTCGTAGCTTTATGGAATCTTGGCAACACCTTTCAATGAAAGTGATTCTCGTCAGTCTCTGCTTGGGGCTACTTCAATAGGACACAAACCATAGCGATAGAACTTGGAACTACATTATTGTGCCAAGTTTCAAAGAGCTAGCAAAACCGTGTTTGATTTAGAGTTCCAACTACATGTACCCATATAGGAGAAAACAGAGTGAAACCTAAACATGAAAACGGTTACTGCAAAGGAACGTTTTAACCTAGAAGAACGAAATTTGGTGAGCCAAGTGGGACTGGTGTAGTGATCATTACCTGCAAGTATCATCAAGATTGGGTGAAAAAATGTTTGCTGAGATTTCAGGAAACTCGTAGCTTTTTGGAAGCTTGGCAACCCCTTCCAATGAATGTGATTCTCGTCAGTCTCTGCTTGGGGCTACTTCAATAGGACACAAACCATAGCGATAGAACTCGGAACTACATTATTGTGCCAAGTTTCATAGAGCTAGCAAAACCGTGTTTGATTTAGAGTTCCAACTACATGTATCCATATAGGAGAAAACAGAGTGAAACCTAAACATGAAAATGGTTACTGCAAAGGAACGGTTTAACCTAGAAGAACGAAATTTGGTGAGCCAAGTGGGATTGGTGTACTAATCATTACCTGCCAGTATCATCAAGATTGGGTGAAAAAATGTTTGCTGAGATTTCAGGAAACTCGTAGTTTTTGGAAGCTTGGCAACTCCTTCCAATGAAAGTGATTCTCCTCAGTCTCTGCTTGGAGCTACTTCCATATTACACAAACCATAGCGATAGAACTTGGAACTACATTATTGTGCCAAGTTTCAAAGAGCTAGCACAAACCGTGTTTGATTTAGAGTTCCAACTACATGTACCCATATAGGAGAAAACAGAGTGAAACCTAAACATGAAAACGGTTACTGCAAAGGAACGTTTTAACCTAGAAGAACGAAATTTGGTGAGCCAAGTGGGAATGGTGTACTGATCATTACCTGCAAGTATCATCAAGATTGGGTGAAAAAATGTTTGCTAAGATTTCAGGAAACTCGTAGCTTTTTGGAAGCTTGGAACCCCTTTCAATGAAAGTGATTCTCGTCAGTCTCTGCTTGGGGCTACTTCAATAGGACACAAACCATAGCGATAGAACTTGGAACTACATCATTGTGCCAAGTTTCAAAGAGCTAACAGAAACCGTGTTTGATTTAGAGTTCCAACTACATATATCCATATAGGAGAAACAGAGTGAAACCTAAACATGAAAACGGTTACTGCAAAGGAACGCTTTAACGTAGAAGAACAAAATTTGGTGAGCCAAATGGGATTGGTGTACTGATCATTACCTGCAAGTATCATCAATATTGGGTGAAAAAATATTTGCTGAGATTTCAGAAAACTCGTAGTTTTTAGGAGCTTGGCGACCCCTTCCAATGAAAGTGATTCTCATCAGTCTCTGCTTGGGGCTACTTCCATAGGACACAAACCATAGCGATAGAACTTGGAACTACATGATTGTGCCAAGTTTCAAAGAGCTAGCCCAAACCGTGTTTGGTTTAGAGTTCCAACTACATGTATCCATATAGGAGAAAACAGAGTGAAACCTAAACATGAAAACGGTTTACTGCAAAGGAACGGTTTAACCTAGAAGAACGAAATTTGGTGAGCCAAGTTGTATTGGTGTACTGATCATTACCTGCAAGTATCATCAAGATTGGGTGAAAAAATGTTTGCTGAGATTTCAGGAAACTCGTAGGTTTTTGGAAGCTTGGCAACCCCTTTCAATAAAAGTGATTCTCGTCAGTCTCTGCTTGGGGCTACTTCAATAGGACACAAACCATAGCGATAGAACGTGGAACTACATTATTGTGCCAAGTTTCAAAGAGCTAGCACAAACCGTGTTTGATTTAGAGTTCCAAATACATGTACCCATATAGGAGAAAACAGAGTGAAACCTAAACATGAAAACGGTTACTGCAAAGGAATGGTTTAACCTAGAAGAACGAAATTTGGTGAGCCAAGTGGGAATGGTGTACTGATCATTACCTGCAAGTATCATCAAGATTGGGTGAAAAAATGTTTTCTGAGATTTTAGGAAACTCATAGTTTTTTGGAAGCTTGGCAACCCCTTCCAATGAATGTGATTCTCGTCAGTCTCTGCTTGGGGCTACTTCAATAGGACACAAACCATAGCGATAGAACTTGGAACTACATGATTGTGCCAAGTTTCAAAGAGCTACCACAAACCGTGTTTGGTTTAGAGTTCCAACTACATGTATCCATATAGGAGAAAACAGAGTGAAACCTAAACATGAAAACGGTTACTGCAAAGGAACGGTTTAACCTAGAAGAACGAAATTTGGTGAGCCAAGTTGTTTTGGTGTACTGATCATTACCTGCAAGTATCATCAAGATTGGGTGAAAAAAGGTTTGCTGAGATTTCACGAAACTCGTAGGTTTTTGGAAGCTTGGCAACCCCTTTCAATAAAAGTGATTCTCGTCAGTCTCTGCTTGGGGCTACTTCAATAGGACACAAACCATAGCGATAGAACGTGGAACTACATTATTGTGCCAAGTTTCAAAGAGCTAGCACAAACCGTGTTTGATTTAGAGTTCCAACTACATGTACCCATATAGGAGAAAACAGAGTGAAACCTAAACATGAAAACGGTTACTGCAAAGGAATGGTTTAACCTAGAAGAACGAAATTAGGTGAGCCAAGTGGGATTGGTGTACTGATCATTACCTGCAAGTATCATCAAGATTGGGTGCAAAAATGTTTGCTGAGATTTTAGGAAACTTGTAGTTTTTTGGAAGCTTGGCAACCCCTTTCAATGAATGTGATTCTCGTCAGTGTCTGCTTGGGACTACTTCAATAGGACACAAACGATAGCGACAGAACTTGGAACTACATTATTGTGCCAAGTTTCAAAGAGCTAGCACAAACCGTGTTTGATTTAGAGTTCCAACTACATGTATCCATATAGGAGAAAACAGAGTGAAACCTAAACATGAAAACGGTTACTGCAAAGGAACGGTTTAACCTAGAAGAACGAAATTTGGTGAGCCAAGTGGGACTGGTGTAGTGATCATTACCTGCAAGTATCATCAAGATTGGGTGAAAAAATGTTTGCTGAGATTTCAGGAAACTCGTAGTTTTATGGAAGCTTGGCAACCCCTTCCAATGAATGTTATTCTCGTCAGTCTCTGCTTGGGGCTACTTCAATAGGACACAAACCATAGTGATAGAACGTGGAACTACATTATTGTGCCAAGTTTCAAAGAGCTAGTAAAACCGTGTTTGATTTAGAGTTCCAACTACATGTATCCATACAGGAGAAAACAGAGTGAAACCTAAACATGAAAACGGTTACTGCAAAGGAACGGTTTAACCTAGAAGAACGAAATTTGGTGAGCCAAGTTGGATTCGTGTACTTATCATTACCTGCCAGTATCATCAAGATTGGGTGAAAAAAATGTTTCCTGAGATTTCAGGAAACTCGTAGCTTTATGGAATCTTGGCAACACCTTTCAATGAAAGTGATTCTCGTCAGTCTCTGCTTGGGGCTACTTCAATAGGACACAAACCATAGCGATAGAACTTGGAACTACATTATTGTGCCAAGTTTCAAAGAGCTAGCACAAACCGTGTTTGATTTAGAGTTCCAACTACATGTACCCATATAGGAGAAAACAGAGTGAAACCTAAACATGAAAACGGTTACTGCAAAGGAACGTTTTAACCTAGAAGAACGAAATTTGGTGAGCCAAGTGGGAATGGTGTACTGATCATTACCTGCAAGTATCATCAATATTGGGTGAAAAAATGTTTGCTGAGATTTCAGGAAACTCGTAGTTTTTAGGAGCTTGGCAACCCCTTCCAATGAAAGTGATTCTCATCAGTCTCTGCTTGGGGCAACTTCAATAGGACACAAACCATAGCGATAAAACTTGGAACTACATCATTGTGTCAAGTTTCAAAGAGCTAACGGAAACCGTGTTTGATTTAGAGTTTCAACTACATATATCCATATAGGAGAAAACAGAGTGAAACCTAAACGTGAAAACGGTTACTGCAAAGGAACGCTTTAACGTAGAAGAACAAAATTTGGTGAGCCAAATGGGATTGGTGTACTGATCATTACCTGCAAGTATCATCAATATTGGGTGAAAAAATATTTGCTGAGATTTCAGAAAACTCGTAGTTTTTAGGAGCTTGGCAACCCCTTCCAATGAAAGTGATTCTCATCAGTCTCTGCTTGGGGATACTTCCATAGGACACAAACAATAGCGATAGAACTTGGAACTACATGATTGTGCCAAGTTTCAAAGAGCTAGCAAAAACCGTGTTTGATTTAGAGTTCCAACTACATGTATCCATATAGGAGAAAACAGAGTGAAACCTAAACATGAAAACGGTTACTGCAAAGGAACGGTTTAACCTAGAAGATCGAAATTTGGTGAGCCAAGTGGGACTGGTGTAGTGATGATTACCTGCAAGTATCATCAAGATTGTGTAAAAAATGTTTGCTGAGATTTCAGGAAACTCGTAGCTTTTTGGAAGCTTGGCAACCCCTTCCAATGAATGTGATTCTCGTCAGTCTCTGCTTGGGGCTACTTCAATAGGACACAAACCATTGTGATAGAACTCGGAACTACATTATTGTGCCAAGATTCATAGAGCTAGCAAAACCGTGTTTGATTTAGAGTTCCAACTACATGTATCCATATAGGAGAAAACAGAGTGAAACCTAAACATGAAAATGGTTACTGCAAACGAACGGTTTAACCTAGAAGAACGAAATTTGGTGAGCCAAGTGGGATTGGTGTACTAATCAATACCTGCCAGTATCATCAAGATTGGGTGAAAAAATGTTTGCTGAGATTTCAGGAAACTCGTAGTTTTTGGAAGCTTGGCAACCCCTTCCAATGAAAGTGATTCTCCTCAGTCTCTGCTTGGAGCTACTTCCATATTACACAAACCATAGCGATAGAACTTGGAACTACATTATTGTGCCAAGTTTCAAAGAGCTAGCACAAACCGTGTTTGATTTAGAGTTCCAACTACATGTACCCATATAGGAGAAAACAGAGTGAAACCTAAACATGAAAACGGTTACTGCAAAGGAACGTTTTAACCTAGAAGAACGAAATTTGGTGAGCCAAGGGGGAATGGTGTACTGATCATTACCTGCAAGTATCATCAATATTGGGTGAAAAAATATTTGCTGAGATTTCAGAAAACTCGTAGTTTTTAGGAGCTTGGCAACCCCTTCCAATGAAAGTGATTCTCATCAGTCTCTGCTTGGGGCTACTTCCATAGGACACAAACCATAGCGATAGAACTTGGAACTACATTATTGTGCCAAGTTTCAAAGAGCTAGCACAAACCGTGTTTGGTTTAGAGTTCCAACTACATGTATCCATATAGGAGAAAACAGAGTGAAACCTAAACATGAAAACGGTTACTGCAAAGGAACGGTTTAACCTAGAAGAACGAAATTTGGTGAGCCAAGTTGTATTGGTGTACTGATCATTACCTGCAAGTATCATCAAGATTGGGTGAAAAAATGTTTGCTGAGATTTCAGGAAACTCGTAGGTTTTTGGAAGCTTGGCAACCCTTTTCAATAAAAGTGATTCTAGTCAGTCCCTGCTTGGGGCTACTTCAATAGGACACAAACCATAGCGATAGAACGTGGAACTTCATTATTGTGCCAAGTTTCAAAGAGCTAGCACAAACCGTGTTTGATTTAGAGTTCCAACTACATGTATCCATATAGGAGAAAACAGAGTGAAACCTAAACATGAAAACGGTTACTGCAAAGGAACGGTTTAACCTAGAAGAACGAAATTTGGTGAGCCAAGTGGGACTGGTGTACTTATCATTACCTGCAAGTATCATCAAGATTGGGTGAAAAAACGTTTGCTGAGATTTCAGACAACTCGTAGTTTTTTGGAAGCTTGGCAACCCCTTCCAATGAATGTGATTCTCGTTAGTCTCTGCTTGGGGCTACTTCAATAGGACACAAACAATAGCGATAGAACGTGGAACTACATTATTGTGCCACGTTTCAAAGAGCTAGCACAAACCGTGTTTGATTTAGAGTTCCAAATACATGTACCCATATAGGAGAAAACAGAGTGAAACCTAAACATGAAAACGGTTACTGCAAAGGAATGGTTTAACCTAGAAGAACGAAATATGCTGAGCCAAGTGGGATTGGTGTACTGATCATTACCTGCAAGTATCATCAAGATTGGGTGAAAAAATATTTGCTGAGATTTTAGGAAACTCGTAGTTTTTTGGAAGCTTGGCAACCCCTTTCAATGAATGTGATTCTCGTCAGTCTCTGCTTGGGGATACTTCAATAGGACACAAACGATAGCGACAGAACTTGGAACTACATTATTGTGCCAAGTTTCAAAGAGCTAGCACAAACCGTGTTTGATTTAGAGTTCCAACTACATGTATCCATATAGGAGAAAACAGAGTGAAACCTAAACATGAAAACGGTTACTGCAAAGGAACGGTTTAACCTAGAAGAACGAAATTTGGTGAGCCAAGTGGGATTGGTGGACTTATCATTACCTGCCAGTATCATCAAGATTGGGTGAAAAAATGTTTGCTGAGATTTCAGGAAACTCGTAGTTTTTTGGAAGCTTGGCAACCCCTTCCAATGAATGTGATTCTCGTCAGTCTCTGCTTGGGGCTACTTCAATAGGACACAAACCATACCGATAGAACTTGGAACTACATTATTGTGCCAAGTTTCAAAGAGCTAGCACAAACCGTGTTTGATTTAGAGTTCCAACTACATGTATCCATATAGGAGAAAACAGAGTGAAACCTAAACATGAATACGGTTACTTCAAAGGAACGGTTTAACCTAGAAGATCGAAATTTGGTGAGCCAAGTGGGACTGGTGTACGGATCATTACCTGCAAGTATCATCAAGATTGGGTGAAAAAATATTTGCTGAGATTTCAGGAAACTCGTAGTTTTTTGGAAGCTTGGCAACCCCTTCCAATGAATGTGATTCTCGTCAGTCTCTGCTTGGGGCTACTTCAATAGGACACAAACCATACCGATAGAACTTGGAACTACATTATTGTGCCAAGTTTCAAAGAGCTAGCACAAACCGTGTTTGATTTAGAGTTCCAACTACATGTATCCATATAGGAGAAAACAGAGTGAAACCTAAACATGAATACGGTTACTTCAAAGGAACGGTTTAACCTAGAAGATCGAAATTTGGTGAGCCAAGTGGGACTGGTGTACGGATCATTACCTGCAAGTATCATCAAGATTGGGTGAAAAAATATTTGCTGAGATTTCAGGAAACTCGTAGTTTTATGGAAGCTTGGCAACCCCTTCCAATGAATGTGATTCTCGTCAGTCTCTGCTTGGGGCTACTTCAATAGGACACAAACCATAGCGATAGAACGTGGAACTACATTATTGTGCCAAGTTTCAAAGAGCTAGTAAAACCGTGTTTGATTTAGAGTTCCAACTACATGTATCCATCGAGGAGAAAACAGAGTGAAACCTAAACATGAAAACGGTTACTGCAAAGGAACGGTTTAACCTAGAAGAACGAAATTTGGTGAGCCAAGTGGGATTGGTGTACTGATCATTACCGGCAAGTATCATCAAGATTGGGTGAAAAAATGTTTGCTGAGATTTCAGGAAACTCGTAGTTTTTTGGAAGCTTGGCAACCCCTTTCAATGAAAGTGATTCTCGTCAGTCTCTGCTTGGGGCTACTTCCATAGGACACAAACCATAGCGATAGAACGTGGAACTACATTATTGTGCCAAGTTTCAAAGAGCTAGTAAAACCGTGTTTGATTTAGAGTTCCAACTACATGTATCCATATAGGAGAAAACACAGTGAAACCTAAACATGAAAACGGTTACTGCAAAGGAACGGTTTAACCTAGAAGAAGGAAATTTGGTGAGCCAAGTGGGACTGGTGTACTGATAATTACCTGCAAGTATCATCAAGATTGGGTGAAAAAATATTTGCTGAGATTTCAGGAAACTCGTAGTTTTTAGGAGCTTGGCAACCCCTTTCAATGAAAGTGATTCTCGTCAGTCTCTGCTTGGGGCTACTTCCATAAGACACAAACGATAGCGACAGAACTTGGAACTACATTTTTGTTCCAAGTTTCAAAGAGCTAGCACAAACCGTGTTTGATTTAGAGTTCCAAATACATGTATCCATATAGGAGAAAACAGAGTGAATCCTAAACATGAAAACGGTTACTGTAAAGGAACAGTTTAATCTAGAAGAACGAAATTTGGAGAGCCAAGTGGGACTGGTGTACTGATCATTACCTGCCAGAACCATCAAGATTGGGTGAAAAAATGTTTCCTGAGATTTCAGGAAATTCGTAGTTTTTTGGAAGCTTGGCAACCCCTTTCAATGAATGGAATTCTCGTCAGTCTCTGCTTGGGGCTACTTCAATAGGACACAAACCATAGCGATATAACTTGGAACTACATTATTGTGCCATGTTTCAAAGAGCTAGCACAAACCGTGTTTGATTTAGAGTTCCAACTACATGTATCCATAGAGGAGAAAACAGAGTGAAACCTAAACATGAAAATGGTAACTGCTAAGGAACGGTTTAACCTGGAAGAACGAAATTTGGTGAGCCAAGTTGGATTGGTGTACTTATCATAACCTGCCAGTATCATCAAGATTGGGTGAAAAAAATGCTTCCTGAGATTTCAGGAAACTCGTAGCTTTTTGGAATCTTGGCAACCCCTTTCAATGATAGTGATTCTCGTCAGTCTCTGCTTGGTGCTACTTCAATAGGAAACAAACCATAGCGATAGAACTTAGAACTACATCATTGTGCCAAGTTTCAAAGAGCTAGCACAAACCGTGTTTGATTTAGAGTTCCAACTACATGTATCAATATAGGAGAAAACAGAGTGAAACCTAAACATGAAAACGGTTACTGCAAAGGAACGGTTTAATCTAGAAGAACGAAATTTGGTGAGCCAAGTGGGACTGGTGTAGTGATCATTACCTGCAAGTATCATCAAGATTGGGTGAAAAAATGTTTGCTGAGATTTCAGGAAACTCGTAGTTTTTTGGAAGGTTGGCAACCCCTTTCAATGAATGTGATTCTCGTCAGTCTCTGCTTGGGGCTACTTCAATAGGACACAACCATAGCGATAGAACTTGGAACTACATTATTGTGGCAAGTTTCAAAGAGCTAGCACAAACCGTGTTTGATTTAGAGTTCCAACTACATGTATCCATATAGGAGAAAACAGAGTGAAACCTAAACATGAAAACGGTTACTGCAAAGGAACGGTTTAACCTAGAAGATCGAAATTCGGTGAGCCAAGTGGGATTGGTGTACTGATCATTACCTGCAAGTATCATCAAGATTGGGTGAAAAAATGTTTGCTGAGATTTCAGGAAACTCGTAGTTTTTTGGAAGCTTGGCAACCCCTTTCAATGATAGTGATTCTCGTCAGTCTCTGCTTGGGGCTACTTCAATAGGACACAAACCATAGCGGTAGAACTTGGAACTACATTATTGTGCCAAGTTTCAAAGAGCTAACACCAACCTTGTTTGATTTAGAGTTCCAACTACAGGTATCCATATAGGAGAAAACAGAGTGAAACCTAAACATGAAAACGGTTACTGCAAAGGAACGGTTTAACCGAGAAGAACGAAATTTGGTGAGCCATGTGGGACTGGTGTACTGATCATTACCTGCAAGTATCATCAAGATTGGGTGAAAAAATGTTTGCTGAGATTTCAGGAAACTTGTAGGTTTTTGGAAGCTTGGCAACCCCTTTCAATGAAAGTGATTCTCGTCAGTCTCTGTTTGGGGCTACTTCACTAGGACACAAATCATAGCGAGAGAACTTGGAACTACATTATTGTGCTAAGTTTCAAAGAGCTAGTACAAACCGTGTTTGATTTAGAGTTCCAACTACCTGTACCTATATAGGAGAAAACAGAGTGAAACCTAAACATGAAAACGGTTACTGCATAGGAACGGTTTAACCTAGAAGAACGAAATTTGGTGAGCCCAGTGGGATTGGTGTACTGATCATTACCTGCAAGTATCATCAAGATTGGGTGAAAAAATGTTTGCTGAGATTTCAGGAAACTCGTAGTTTTTAGGAGCTGGCAACCCCTTTCAATGAAAGTGTTTCTCGTCAATCTCTGCTTATGCCTACTTCCATAGGACACAAACCATAGTGACAGAACTTGGAACTACATTATTGTGCCAAGTTTCAAAGAGCTAGCACAAACCGTGTTTGATTTAGAGTTCCAACTACATGTATCCATATAGGAGAAAACAGAGTGAAACCTAAACATGAAAACGGTTACTGCAAAGGAACGGTTTAACCTAGAAGAACGAAATTTGGTGAGCCAAGTGGGATTGGTGTACTGATCATTACCTGCAAGTATCATCAAGATTGGGTGAAAAAATGTTTGCTGAGATTTCAGGAAACTCGTAGTTTTTTGGAAGCTTGGCAACCCCTTTCAATGAAAGTGATTCTCGTCAGTCTCTGTTTGGGGCTACTTCACTAGGACACAAACAATATCGAGAGAACATGGGACTACATTATTGTGCCAAGTTTAAAAGAGCTAGCACAAACCGTGTTTGATTTAGAGTTCCAACTACATGTATCCATATAGGAGAAAACAGAGTGAAACCTAAACATGAAAACGGTTACTGAAAACGAACGGTTTAACCTAGAAGAACGAAATTTGGGGAGCCAAGTGGGATTGGTGTACTGATCATTACCTGCAAGTATCATCAAGATTGGGTGAAAAAATGTTTGCTGAGATTTCAGGAAACTCGTAGTTTTTAGGAGCTGGCAACCCCTTTCAATGAAAGTATTTCTCGTCAATCTCTGCTTATGCCGACTTCCATAGGACACAAACCATAGAGATAGAACTGGGAACTACATTATTGTGCCAAGTTTCAAAGAGCTAGCACAAAACGTGTTTGATTTAGCGTTCCAACTACATGTATCCATATAGGAGAAAACAGAGTGAAACCTAAACATGAAAACGGTTACTGCAAAGGAACGGTTTAACCTAGAAGAACGAAATTTGGTGAGCAAAGTGGGATTGGTGTACTTATCATTACCTGCCAGTATCATCAAGATTGGGTGAAAAAATATTTGCTGAGATTTCAGGAAACTCGTAGTTTTTAGGAGCTGGCAACCCCTTTCAATAAAAGTGATTCTCGTCAGTCTCTGCTTATGCCTACTTCCATAGGACACAAATCATAGAGATAGAACTGGGAACTACATTATTTTGCCAAGTTTCAAAGAGCTAACACCAACCTTGTTTGATTTAGAGTTCCAACTACAGGTATCCATATAGGAGAAAACAGAGTGAAACCTAAATATGAAAACGGTTCCTGCAAAGGAACCGATTAACCTAGAAGAACGAAATTTGGTGAGCCAAGTGGGATTGGTGTACTTATCATTACCTGCCAGTATCATCAAGATTGGGTGAAAAAATGTTTGCTGAGATTTCAGGAAACTCGTAGCTTTTTCGAAGCTTGGCAACCCCTTTCAATGATAGTGATTCTCGTCACTCTCTGCTTGGGGCTACTTCAATAGGACACAAACCATAGCGATAGAACTTGGAACTACATTATTGTGCCAAGTTTCAAAGAGCTAGCACAAACCGTGTTTGATTTAGAGTTCCAACTACATGTATCCATATAGGAGAAAACAGAGTGAAACCTAAACATGAAAACGGTTACTGCATAGGAACCGTTTAACCTAGAATAACGAAATTTGGTGAGCCAAGTGGGATTGGTGTACTGATCATTACCTGCAAGTATCATCAAGATTGGGTGAATAAATGTTTGCTGAGAATTCAGGAAACACGTAGTTTTTTGGAAGCTTGGCAACCCCTTCCAATGAAAGTGATTCTCATCAGTCTCTGCTTGGAGCTACTTCCATAGGACTCAAACCATAGCGATAGAACTTGGAACTACATTATTGTGCCAAGTTTCAAAGAGCTAGCACAAACCGTGTTTGATTTAGAGTTCCAACTACATGTATCCATATAGGAGAAAACAGAGTGAAACCTAAACATGAAAACGGTTACTGCAAAGGAACGCTTTAACCTAGAAGATCGAAATTTGGTGATCCAAGTGGGACTGGTGTACTGATCATTACCTGCAAGTATCATCAAGATTGGGTGAAAAAATGTTTGCTGAGATTTCAGGCAACTCGTAGTTTTTTGGAAGCTTGGAAACCCCTTCCAATGAATGTGATACTCGTCAGTCTCTCCTTGGGGCTACTTCAATAGGACACAAACCATAGCGATAGAACTTGGAACTACATTATTGTGCCAATTTCATAGAACTAGCAAAACCGTGTTTGATTTAGAGTTCCAAATACATGTATCCATATAGGAGAAAACAGAGTGAAACCTAAACATGAAAACGGTTATTGCAAAGGAACAGTTTAACCTAGAAGAACGAAATTTGGTGAGCCAAGTGGGACTGGTGTACTGATCATTACCTGCAAGTATCATCAAGATTGGGTGAAAATATGTTTGCTGAGATTTCAGGCAACTCGTAGTTTTTTGGAAGCTTGGCAACCCCTTCCAATGAATGTGATTCTCGTCAGTCTCTGCTTGGGGCTACTTCAATAGGACACACACCATAGCGATAGAACTTGGAACTACATTATTGTGCCAACTTTCATAGAGCTAGCAAAACCGTGTTTGATTTAGAGTTCCAACTACATGTATCCATATAGGAGAAAACAGAGTGAAACCTAAACATGAAAACGGTTCCTGCAAAGGAACCGTTTAACCTAGAAGAACGAAATTTGGTGAGCCATGTGGGACTGGTGTACTGATCATTACCTGCAAGTATCATCAAGATTGGGTGAAAAAATGTTTGCTGAGATTTCAGGAAACTCGTAGGTTTTTGGAAGCTTGGCAACCCCTTTCAATGAAAGTGATTCTCGTCAGTCTCTGTTTGGGGCTACTTCACTAGGACACAAATCATAGCGAGAGAACTTGGAACTACATTATTGTGCTAAGTTTCAAAGAGCTAGTACAAACCGTGTTTGATTTAGAGTTCCAACTACCTGTACCTATATAGGAGAAAACAGAGTGAAACCTAAACATGAAAACGGTTACTGCATAGGAACGGTTTAACCTAGAAGAACGAAATTTGGTGAGCCCAGTGGGATTGGTGTACTGATCATTACCTGCAAGTATCATCAAGATTGGTGAAAAAATGTTTGCTGAGATTTCAGGAAACTCGTAGTTTTTAGGAGCTGGCAACCCCTTTCAATGAAAGTGTTTCTCGTCAATCTCTGCTTATGCTACTTCCATAGGACACAAACCATAGTGATAGAACTTGGAACTACATTATTGTGCAAGTTTCAAAGAGCTAGCACAAACCGTGTTTGTTTTAGAGTTCCAACTACATGTATCCATATAGGAGAAAACAGAGTGAAACCTAAACATGAAAACGGTTACTGCAAAGGAACGGTTTAACCTAGAACAACGAAATTTGGTGAGCCTAGTGGGATTGGTGTACTGATCATTACCTGCATGTATCATCAAGATTGGGTGAAAAAATGTTTGCTGAGATTTCAGGAAACTCGTAGTTTTTTGGAAGCTTGGCAACCCCTTTCAATGAAAGTGATTCTCGTCACTCTCTGTTTGGGGCTACTTCACTAGGACACAAACAATAGCGAGAGAACTTGGAACTACATTATTGTGCCAAGTTTCAAAGAGCTATCACAAACCGTGTTTGATTTAGAGTTCCAACTACATGTATCCATATAGGAGAAAACAGAGTGAAACCTAAACATGAAAACGGTTACTGAAAACGAACGGTTTAACCTAGAAGAACGAAATTTGGGGAGCCAAGTGGGATTGGTGTACTGATCATTACCTGCAAGTATCATCAAGATTGGGTGAAAAAATGTTTGCTGAGATTTCAGGAAACTCGTAGTTTTTAGGAGCTGGCAACCCCTTTCAATGAAAGTATTTCTCGTCAATCCCTGCTTATGCCGACTTCCATAGGACACAAATCATAGAGATAGAACTGGG
>NW_027552478.1:0-85129 GCF_045843805.1 Urocitellus parryii | reverse complement strand
CAAACCGTGTTTGATTTACAGTTCCAACTACATGTATCCATATAGGAGAAAACAGAGTGAAACCTAAACATGAAAACGGTTACTGCAAAGGAACGGATTAACCTAGAAGAACGAAATTTGGTGAGCCAAGTGGGACTGGTGTACTGATCATTACCTGCAAGTATCATCAAGTTTTGGTGAAAAAAAGTTTACTGAGATTTCAGGAAACTCGTAGTTTTTTGGAAGCTTGGCAACCCCTTTCAATGAAAGTGATTCTCGTCAGTCTCTGCTTGGGGCTACTTACATAGGACACAAACCATAGCCATAGAACACGGAACTACATTATTGTGACAAGTTTCAAAGAGCTAGCACAAACCGTGTTTGATTTAGAGTTCCAACTACATGTATCCATATAGGAGAAAACAGAGTGAAACCAAAACATGAAAACGGTTACTGCAAAGCAAAGGTTTAACCTAGAAGAACGAAATTTGGTGAGCCATGTGGGATTGGTGTACTGATCATTACCTGCCAGTATATTCAAAATGGGTGAAAAAATGTTGGCTGAGATTTCAGGAAACTCGTAGTTTTTGGGAAGATTGGCAACCCCTTTCAATGAAAGTGATTCTCGTCAGTCTCTGCTTGGGGCTACTTCCATAGGACACAAACCATATCCATAGAACTTGGAACTACATTATTGTGCCAAGTTTCAAAGAGCTAGCACAAACCGTGTTTGATGTAGAGTTCCAACTACATGTATCCATGTAGGAGAAAACAGAGTGAAACCTAAACATGAAAACGGTTACTGCAAAGGAGCGGTTTAACCTAGAAGAAAGAAATTTGGTGAGCCAAGAGGGACTGGTGTACTGATCATTACCTGCAAGTATCATCAAGTTTGGGTTAAAAAATGTTTGCTGAGATTTCAGGAAACTCGTATTTTTTTGGAAGCATGCAACCCCTTTCAATGAAAGTGATTCTCGTCAGTCTCTGCTTGGGGCTACTTCCATAGGACACAAACCATCGCGATAGAACTTGGAACTACATTATTGTGCCAGGTTTCAAAGAGCTAGCACAAACCGTGTTTGATTTAGAGTTCCAACTACATGTATCCATATAGGAGAAAACAGAGTGAAACCTAAACATGAAAACGGTTACTGCAAAGAAACGGTTTAACCTAGAAGAACGAAATTTGGTGAGCCAAGTGGGACTGGTGTACTGATCATTAAATGGAAATATCATAAAGACTGGGAGAAAAAATGTTTGCTGAGATTTCAGGCAACTCGTAGTTTTTTGGAAGCTTGGCAACCCGTTTCAATGAAAGTGATTCTCGTCAGTCTCTGCTTGGGGCTACTTCCATAGGACACAAACCATAGCCATAGAACTTGGAACTACATTATTGTGCCAAGTTTCAAAGAGCTAGCACAAACCTTGTTTGATTTAGAGTTCCAACTACATGTATCCATATAGGAGAAAACACAGTGAAACCTAAACATGAGAACGGTTTCTGCAAAGCAACGGTTGAACCTTGAAGAAAGAAATTTGGTGAGGAAAGTGGGATTGGTGTACTGATCATTACCTGCCAGTATCATCAAGATTGGGTGACAAAATGTTTGTTGAGATTTCAGGAAACTCGTAGTTTTTTGGAAGCTTGGCAACCCCTTTCAATGAATGTGATTCTCGTCAGTCTCTGCTTGGGGCTACTTCCATAGGACACAAACCATAGCCAAAGAACTTGGAACTACATTATTGTGCCAAGTTTCAAAGAGCTAGCACAAACCGTGTTTGATTTAGATTTCCAACTACATGTATCCATATAGGAGAAAACAGAGTGACACCTAAACATGAAAACGGTTACTGCAAAGGAAAGGTTTAACCTAGAAGAACGAAATTTGGTGAGCCAAGTGGGACTGGTGTACTGATAATTCCCTGCAAGTATCATCACGATTGGGTGAAAAAATGTATGCTGAGATTTCAGGAAACTCGTAGTTTTTTGGAAGCTTGGCAACCCCTTTCAATGAAAGTGATTCTCGTCAGTCTCTGCTTGGGTCTACTTCCATAGGACAGAAACCATAGCCATAGTACTTGGAACTACATTATTGTGCCAAGTTTCAAAGAGCTAGCACAAACCTTGTTTGATTTAGAGTTCCAACTACATGTATCCATATAGGAGAAAACAGAGTGAAACCTAAACATGAAAACGGTTACTGCAAAGGAACGGTTTAACCTAGAAGAAAGAAATTTGGTGAGGCAAGTGGGATTGGTGTACTGATCAGTACCTGCAGTATCATCAAGATTCGGTGATAAAATGTTTGCTGAGATTTCAGGAAACTCGTAGTTTTTTGGAAGCTTGGCAACCCCTTTCAATGAAAGTGATTCTCGGCTGTCTCTGCTTGGGGCTACCTCCATCGGACATAAACCATAGTGATAGAACTTGGAACTACATTATTTTGCCAAGTTTCAAAGAGCTAGCACAAACCGTGTTTGATTGAGCGTTCCAACTACATTTATCCATATAGGAGAAAACAGAGTGAAACCTAAACATGAAAACGGTTATTGCAAAGGAACGGTTTAACCTAGAAGAACCAAATTTAGTGAGCCAAGTTGGATTGGTGTACTGATCATTACCTGAAAGTATCATCAAGATAGGGTGAAAAAATGATTGCTGAGATTTCCGGAAACTCGTAGTTTTTTGGACGCTTGGCAACCCCTTTCAATGAGAGTGATTCTAGTCAGTCTCTGCTTGGGGCTACTTCAATAGGACACAAACCAGAGCGATAGAACTTGGAACTACATCATTGTGCCAAGTATCAAAGAGCTAGCACAAACCGTGTTTGATTTAGTGTTCCAACTACATGTATCCATATAGGAGAAAACAGAGTGAAACCTAAACATGAAAACGGTTACTGCAAAGGAACGGTTTAACCTAGAAGAACGAAATTTGGTGACCCCAGTGGGATTGATGTACTGATCATTAAGTCGAAGTATCATCAAGATTGGGTGAAAAAATGTTTGCTGAGTTTTCAGGAAACTCGTAGTTGTTTGGAAGCTTGGCAACCCCTTTCAATGAAAGTGATTCTCGGCTGTCTCTGCTTGGGGCTACCTCCATCGGACACAAAACATATTTATAGAAATTGGAACTACATTATTGTGCCAATTTTCAAAGAGCTAGCACAAACCGTGTTTGATTTACTGTTCCAACTACTTGTATCCATATAGGAGAAAACAGAGTGAAACCTAATCATGAATACGGTTACTATAAAGGAACGGTTTAACCTAGAAGAACGAAATTTGGTGAGCCAATTGGGATTCGTGTACTGATCATTACATGCAAGTATCATCAAGATTGGGTCAAAAAATGTTTGCTGAGATTTCCGGAAACTCGTACTTTTTTGGAAACTAGGCAACTACTTCCAATGAATGTGATTCTCGTCAGTCTCTGCTTAGGACTACTTCAATAGTACACAAACCATAGTGATAGAACTTGGAACTACATAATTGTGCCAAGTTTCAAAGAGCTAGCACAAACCGTGTTTGATTTAGAGTTCCAACTACATGTATCCATATAGGAGAAAACAGTGAAACCTAAACATGAAAACGGTTACTGCAAAGGAACGGTTTAACCTAGAAGAACGAAATTTGGTGAGCCAAGTGGGATTGGTGTACTGATCATTACCTGCAAGTATCATCAAGATTGGGTGAAAAAAATGTTTGCTGAGATTTCCGGAAACTCGTAGTATTTTGGAAGCTTTGCAACGCCTTTCAATGAAAGTGATTCTCGTCAGTCTATGCTTTGGGCTACTTCCATAGCACACAAACCATAGCGATAGAACTTGGAACTACATCATGTGCCAAGTTTCAAAGAGCTAGCACAAACCGTGTTTGATTTAGAGTTCCAACTACATGTATCCATATAGGAGAAAACAGAGTGAAACCTAAACATGAAAACGGTTACTGCAAAGGAACGCTTTAACCTATAAGAATGAAATTGGGTGAGCCATGTGGGATTAGTGTACTGATCATTACCTGCAAGTATCATCAAGATTGGGTGAAAAAATGTTTGCTGAGTTTTCAGGAAACTCGTAGTTTTTTGGAAGCTTGGCAACCCCTTTCAATGAAAGTGATTCTCGTCAGTCTCTGCTTGGGGCTACTTCCATAGGACACAAACCATTGCCATAGAACTTGGAACTACATTATTGTGCCAAGTTTCAAAGAGCTAGCACAAACGGTGTTTGATTTAGAGTTTCAACTACATGTATCCATATAGGAGAAAACAGAGTGAAACCTAAACATGAAAACGGTTACTGCAAAGGAACGCTTTAACGTATAAGAACGTAATTTGGTGAGCCATGTGGGATTAGTGTACTGATCATTACCTGCAAGTATCATCAAGATTGGGTGAAAAAATGTTTGCTGAGTTTTCAGGAAACTCGTAGTTTTTAGGAAGCTTGGCAACCCCTTTCAATGAAAGTGATTCTCGGCTGTCTCTGCTTGGGGCTACCTCCATCGGACACAAACCATAGTGATAGAAATTGGAACTACATAGTTGTGCCAATTTTCAAAGGGCTAGCACAAACCGTGTTTCATTTAGAGTTCCAAATACATGTATCCATATAGGAGAAAACAGAGTGAAACCTAAACATGAAAACGGTTACTGGAAAGGAATGGTTTAACCTAGAAGAACGAAATTTGGTGAGCCCAGTGGGATTGGTGTACTGATCATTAAATGGAAGTATCATAAAGATTGGGTGAAAAAATGTTTGCTGAGATTTCAGGAAACTCGTCCTTTTATGGAAGCTTGGCAACCCCTTTCAATGAAAGTGATTCTCACCAGTCTCTACTTAGGGCTACTTCCATAGGACTCAAACCATAGCCATAGAACTTGGAACTACATTATTGTGCCAACTTTCAAAGAGCTAGCACAAACCGTGTTTGATTTAGAGTTCCAACTACATGTATCCATAAAGGAGAAAACAGAGTGAAACGTAAACATGAACACGGTTACTGCAAAGGAACGGTTTAACCTAGAAGAACGAAATTTGGTGAGCCCAGTGGGATTGGTGTACTGATCATGAAACGGAAGTATAATAAAGTTTGGGAGAAAAAATGTTTGCTGAGATTTCAGGAAACTCGTAGTTTTTTGGAAGCTTTTCAACCCCTTTCAATGAAAGTGATTCTTGTCAGTCTCTGCTTGGGGCTACTTCCATAGGACACAATCCATAGTGATAGAACTTGGAACTACATTATTTTGCCAAGTTTCAAAGAGCTAGCACAAACCGTGTTTGATTTAGAGATCCAAATACATGTATCCATATAGGAGAAAACAGAGTGGAACCTAAACATGAAAACGGTTACTGCCTAGGAACGGTTTAACCTAGAAGAACGAAATTTGGTGAGCCAAGTGGGACTGGTGTACTGATCATTACCTGCAAGTATCATCAAGATTGGGAGAAAAAAGGTTTGCTGAGATTTCCGGAAACTCGTAGTTTATTGGAATCTTGGCAACCCCTATCATGAAAGTTATACTCGTCAGTCTATCTTTGGGCTACTTCCATAGGACACAAACCATAGCGATAGAACTTGGAACTACACCATTGTGACAAGTTTCAAAGCGCTAGCACAAACCGTGTTTGATTTAGAGTTCCAACGACATGTATCCATATAGGAGAAAACAGAGTGAAACGTAAACATGAACACGGTTACTGCAAAGGAACGGTTTAACCTAGAAGAACGAAACTTTGTCAGCCAAGTGGGACTGGTGTACTGATCAGTACCTGCAAGTATCATCAATATTGGGTGAAAAAATATTTGCTGAGATTTCAGGAAACTCGTTGTTTTTTGGAAGCTTGGCAACCCCTTTCAATGAAAGTGATTGTCGTAAGTCTCTGCTTGGGGCTACTTCCATAGGACACAAACCATAAACTTAGAATTGGGAACTACATTATAGTGCCAAGTTTCAAAGAGCTAGCACAAACCGTGTTTGATTTAGAGTTCCAACTACATGTATCCATATAGGAGAAAACAGAGTGAAACCTAAACATGAAAACGGTTACTGGAAAGGAATGGTTTAACCTAGAAGAACTAAATTTGGTGAGCCAAGTGGGACTGGTGTACTGATCAGTACCTGCAAGTATCATCAAGATTGGGTGAAAAAAATGTTTGATGATTTCATTAAACTCGTAGTTTTTTGGAAGCTTGGCAACCCTTTCAATGTAAGTGATTCTCGTCAGTCTCTGCTTGGGGCTACTTCCATAGGACACAAACCATAGCCATAGAACTTGGAACTACATTATTGTGCCAAGTTTCAAAGAGATATCACAAACCACGTTTGATTTAGAGTTCCAAATACATGTATCCATATAGGAGAAAACAGAGTGAAACCTAAACATGGAAACGGTTACTGCAAAGGAACGGTTTAACCTAGAAGAACGAAATTTGGTGACCCCAGTGGGATTGATGTACTGATCATTAAATGGAAGTATCATCAAGATTGGGTGAAAAAATGTTTGCTGAGATTTCAGGAAACTCGTAGTTTTTTGGAAGCTTGGCAACCCCTTTCAATGAAAGTGATTCTCGGCTGTCTCTGCTTGGGGCTACCTCCATCCCACATAAACCATAGTGATAGAACTTGGAACTACATTATTTTGCCAAGTTTCAAAGAGCTAGCACAAACCGTATTTGATTGAGAGTTCCAAATACATTTATCCATATAGGAGAAAACAGAGTGAAACCTAAACATGAAAACGGTTATTGCAAAGAAAGGGTTTAACCTAGAAGAACGAAATTTAGTGAGCCAAGTGGGATTGGTGTACTGATCATTACCTGCAAGTATCATGAAGATAGGGTGAAAAAATGATTGCTGAGATTTCCGGAAACTCGTAGTTTTTTTGGACGCTTGGCAACCCCTTTCAATGAAAGTGATTCTAGTCAGTCTCTGCTTGGGGCTACTTCAATAGGACACAAACCATAGCGATAGAAATTGGAACTACATTATTGTGCCATGTTTCAAAGAGCTAGCACAAACCGTGTTTGATTTATTGTTCCAAATACATGTATCCATATAGGAGAAAACAGAGTGAAACCTAAACATGAATACGGTTACTACAAAGGAAGGGTTTAACCTAGAAGAACGAAATTTGGTGAGCCAAGTGGGATTCGTGTACTGATCATTCCATGCAAGTATCATCAATATTGGGTCAAAAAATGTTTGCTGAGATTTCCGGAAACCCGTACTTTTTTGGAAACTAGGCAACTAATTCCAATGAATGTGATTCTCGTCAGTCTCTGCTTAGGACTACTTCAATAGTACACAAACCATAGTGATAGAACTTGGAACTACATAATTGTGCCAAGTTTCAAAGAGCTAGCACAAACCGTGTTTGATTTAGAGTTCCAACTACATGTATCCATATAGGAGAAAACAGAGTGAAACGTAAACATGAAAACGGTTATTGCAAAGGAAGGGTTTAACCTAGAAGAACGAAATTTGGTGAGCCAAGTGGGATTGGTGTACTGATCATTACCTGCAAGTATCATCAAGATTGGGTGAAAAAATGTTTGCTGAGATTTCCGGAAACTCGTAGTATTTTGGAAGCTTTGCAACGCCTTTCAATGAAAGTGATTCTCGTCAGTCTATGCTTTGGGCTACTTCCATAGCACACAAACCATAGCGATAGAACTTGGAACTACATCATTGTGCCAAGTTTCAAAGAGCTAGCACAAACCGTGTTTGATTTAGAGTTCCAACTACATGTATCCATATAGGAGAAAACAGAGTGAAACCTAAACATGAAAACGGTTACTGCAAAGGAACGCTTTAACCTATAAGAACCAAATTTGGTGAGCCATGTGGGATTAGTGTACTGATCATTACCTGCAAGTATAATCAAGATTGGGTGAAAAAATGTTTGCTGAGTTTTCAGGAAACTCGTAGTTTTTTGGAAGCTTGGCAACCCCTTTCAATGAAAGTGATTCTCGTCAGTCTCTCCTTGGGGCTACTTCCATAGGACACAAACCATAGCCATAGAACTTGGAACTACATTATTGTGCCAAGTTTCAAAGAGCTAGCACAAACCGTGTTTGATTTAGAGTTCCAACTACATGTATCCATATAGGAGAAAACAGAGTGAAACCTAAACATGAAAACGGTTACTGCAAAGGAACGGTTTAACCTAGAAGAACGAAATTTGGTGACCCCACTGGGATTGATGTACTGATCATTAAATGGAAGTATCATCAAGATTGGGAGAAAAAATGTTTGCTGAGATTTCAGGAAACTCGTAGTTTTTTGGAATCTTGGCAACTCCTTTCAATGAAAGTGATTCTCGTCTGTCTCTGCTTGGGGCTACCTCCATCGGACACAAACCATAGTGAGAGAAATTGGAACTACATAATTGTGCCAATTTTCAAACAGCTAGCACAAACCGTGTTTCATTTAGAGTTCCAACTACATGTATCCATATAGGAGAAAACAGAGTGAAACCTAAACATGAAAACGGTTATTGCAAAGGAACGGTTTAACCTAGAAGAACGAAATTTGGTGAGCCAAGTGGGATTGGTGTACTGATCATTACCTGCAAGTATCATCAAGATTGGGAGAAAAAAATGTTTGCTGAGATTTCCGGAAACTCGTAGTTTCTTGGAAGCTTGGCAACCCCTTTCAATGAAAGTGATTCTCGTCAGCCTCTGCTTGGGGCTACTTCCACAGGACACAAACCATAGCCATAGAACTTGGAACTACATTATTGTGCCAAGTTTCAAAGAGCTAGCACAAACCGTGTTTGATTTAGAGTTCCAACTACATGTATACATATAGGAGAAAACTGATTGAAACCTAAACATGAAAACGGTTACTGCAAAGGAACGTTTTAAACCTGAAGAACCAAATTTGGTGAGCCAAGTGGGCCTGGTATATTGATCATTACCTGAAAGTGTCATCAAGATTGGGTGAAAAAATGTTTGCAGAGATTTCCGGAAACTCGTAGTTTTTTGGAAGCTTGGCAACCCCTTTCAATGAAAGTGATTCTCGTAAGTCTCTGCTTGGGGCTACTTCCATAGGACACAAACTATAGCCATAGAACTGGGAACTACATTATAGTGCCAAGTTTCAAAGAGCTAGCACAAACCGTGTTTGATTTAGAGTTCCAACTACATTTATCCATATAGGAGAAAACAGAGTGAAACCTAAATATGAAAACGATTACTGCAAAGGATGGTTTAACCTAGAAGAACGAAATTTGGTGAGCCCAGTGGGATTGGTGTACTGATCATTAAATGGAAGTATCATAAAGATTGGGTGAAAAAATGTTTGCTGAGATTTCAGGAAACTCGTCCTTTTATGGAAGCTTGGCAACCCCTTTCAATGAAAGTGATTCTCACCAGTCTCTGCTTGGGGCTACTTCCATAGGACACAAACCATAGCCATAGAACTTGGAACTACATTATTGTGCCAAGTTTCAAAGAGCTAGCACAAACTGTGTTTGATTTAGAGTTCCAACTACATCTATCCATAAAGGAGAAAACAGAGTGAAACCTAAATATGAAAACGGTTTCTGCAAAGGAACGGTTTAACGTAGAAGAACGAAATTTGGTGAGCCCAGTGGGATTGGTGTACCGATCATGAAATGGAAGTATCATAAAGATTGGGAGAAAAAATGTTTGCTGAGATTTCAGGAAACTCGTAGTTTTTTGGAAGCTTGGCAACCCCTTTCAATGAAAGTGATTCTTGTCAGTCTCTGCTTGGGGCTACTTCCATAAGGCACAATCCATAGCGATAGAACTTGGAACTACATTATTTTGCCAAGTTTCAAAGAGCTAGCACAAACCGTGTTTGATTTAGAGTTCCAAATACATGTATCCATATAGGAGAAAACAGAGTGGAACCTAAACATGAAAACGGTTACTGCAAAAGAATGGTTTAACCTAGAAAAACGAAATTTGGTGAGCCAAGTGAAACTGGTGTACTGATCATTACCTGCAAGTATCATCAAGATTGGGTGAAAAAAATGTTTGCTGAGATTTCCGGAAACTCGTAGTTTTTTGGAAGCTTGGAATCCCCTTTCAATGAAAGTGATTCTCGTCAGTCTCTGCTTGGGGCTACTTCCATAGGACACAAACCATAACCAGAGAACTTGGAACTACATTATTGTGCCAAGTTTCAAAGAGCTAGCACAAACCGTGTTTGATTTAGAGTTCCAACTACATGTATCCATATAGGAGAAAACAGAGTGAAACCTAAACATGAAAACGGTTACTGCAAAGGAACGGTTTAACCTAGAAGAACGAAACTTTGTCAGCCAAGTGGGACTGGTATACTGATCAGTACCTGCAAGTATCATCAAGATTGGGTTAAAAAATATTTGCTGAGATTTCAGGAAACTCGTTGTTTTTTGGAAGCTTGGCAACCCCTTTCAATGAAAGTGATTGTCGTAATTTTCTGCTTGGGGCTACTTCCATAGGACACAAACCATAACCAGAGAACTTGGAACTACATTATTGTGCCAAGTTTCAAAGAGCTAGCACAAACCGTGTTTGATTTAGAGTTCCAACTACATGTATCCATATAGGAGAAAACTGATTGAAACCTAAACATGAAAACGGTTATTGCAAAGGAACGGTTTAACCTAGAAGAACCAAATTTGGTGAATCAAGTGGGCCTGGTATACTGATCATTACCTGCAAGTGTCATCAAGATTGGGTGAAAAAAGGTTTGCTGAGATTTCCGGAAACTCTTAGTTTTTTGGAAGCTTGGCAACCCCTTTCAATGAAAGTTATACTCGTCAGTCTCTGCTTAGGGCTATTTCAATTGGACACAAAACATAGCCATAGAAGTTGGAACTACATTATTGTGCCAAGTTTCAAAGAGCTAGCACAAACCGTGTTTAATTTAGAGTTCCAACTACATGTATCCATATAGGAGAAAACAGAGTGAAACCTAAACATCAAAACGGTTATTTCAAAGGAAGGGTTTAACCTAGATGAACGAAATTTGGTGAGCCAAATGGGATTAGTGTACTGATCATTACCTGCAAGTATCATCAAGATTGGGAGAAAAAATGTTTGCTGAGATTTCCGGAAACTCGTAGTTTTTTGGAAGCTTGGCAACCCCTTTCAATGAAAGTGATTCTCGTCAGTCTATCTTTGGGCTACTTCCATAGGACACAAACCATAGCGATAAAACTTGGAACTACATCATTGTGAAAAGTTTCAAAGAGCTAGCACAAATCGTGTTTGATTTAGAGTTCCAACTACATGTATCCATATAGGAGAAAACAGAGTGAAACCTAAACATGAAAACGGTTATTGCAAAGGAAGGGTTTAACCTAGAAGAACTAAATTTGGTGAGCCAAGTGGGATTGGTGTACTTATCATTACCTGCAAGTATCATCAAGATTGGGTGAAAAAATGTTTGCAGAGATTTCCGGAAACTCGTAGTTTTTAGGAATTTGGCAACCCCTTTCAATGAAAGTTATACTCGTCAGTCTATCTTTGGGCTACCTCCATAGGACACAAACCATAGCGATAGAACTTGGAACTACACCATTGTGACAAGTTTCAAAGAGCTAGCACAAACCGTGTTTGATTTAGAGTTCCAACTACATGTGTCCATATAGGAGAAAACAGAGTGAAACCTAAACATGAAAACGGTTACTGGAAATAAATGGTTTAACCTTGAAGAACGAAATTTGGTGAGCCAAGTGGGACTGGTGTACTGATCAGTACCTGCAAGTATCATCAAGATTGGGTGAAAAAAATGTTTGATGATTTCAGGAAACCTGTACTTTTTTGGAAGCTTGGCAAGCCCTTTCAATGAAAGTGATTCTCGTCAGTCTCTGCTTGGGGCTACTTCCATAGGACACAAACCATAGCCATAGAACTTGGAACTACATTATTGTGCCAAGTTTCAAAGAGCTAGCACAAACCGTGTTTGATTTAGAGTTCCAACTACATGTATCCATATAGGAGAAAACAGAGTGAAAGCTAAATATGAAAACGGTTACTGGAAAGGAATGGTTTAACCTAGAAGAACGAAATTTGGTGAGCCAAGTGGGACTGGTGTACTGACAAGTACCTGCAAGTATCATCAAGATTGGGTGAAAAAAATGTTTGATGATTTCATGAAACTCGTAGTTTTTTGGAAGCTTGGCAACCCCTTTCAATGTAAGTGATTCTCGTCAGTCTCTGCTTGGGGCTACTTCCATAGGACACAATCCATAGCGATAGAACTTGGAACTACATTATTTTGCCAAGTTTCAAAGAGCTAGCCCAAACCGTGTTTGATTTAGAGTTCCAAATACATGTATCCATATAGGAGAAAACAGAGTGGAACCTAAACATGAAAACGGTTACTGCAAAGGAACGGTTTAACCTAGAAGAACAAAATTTGGTGAGCCAAGTGGGACTGGTGTACTGATCATTACCTGCAAGTATCATCAAGATTGGGTGAAAAAATGTTGCTGAGATTTCAGGAAATTCATAGTTTTTTGGAAGGTTGGCAACCCTTTCAATGAAAGTGATTCTCGTCAGTCTCTTCTTGGGGCTACTTCCATAGGACACAAACCATAGCCATAGAACTTGGAACTACATTATTGTGCCAAGTTTCAAAGAGCTAGCACAAACCGTGTTTGATTTAGAGTTCCAACTACATGTATCCATATAGGAGAAAACAGAGTGAAACCTAAACATGAAAACGGTTACTGCAAAGGAACGGTTTAACCTAGAAGAACGAAATTTGGTGAGCCTAGTGGAATTGGAGTACTGATCATTAAATGGAAGTATCATCAAGATTGGGTGAAAAAATGTTTGCTGAGATTTCAGGAAACTCGTAGTTTTTTGGAAGCTTGGCAACCCTTTCAATGAAAGTGATTCTCGTCAGTCTCTTCTTGGGGCTACTTCCATAGGACACAAACCATAGCCCTAGAACTTGGAACTACATTATTGTGCCAAGTTTCAAAGAGCTAGCACAAACCGTGTTTGATTTAGAGTTCCAACTACATGTATCCATATAGGAGAAAACAGAGTGAAACCTAAACATGAAAACGGTTACTGCAAAGGAACGCTTTAACCTAGAAGAACGAAACTTGGCCAGCCAAGTGGGACTGATGTACTCATCAGTACCTGCAAGTATCATCAAGATTGGGTGAAAAAATATTTGCTGAGATTTCAGGAATCTCGTAGTCTTTGGGAAGCTTGGCAACCCCTTTCAATGAACGTGATTCTCGTCAGTCTCTGCTTCGGGCTACTTCCATAGGACACAAACCATAGCCATAGAACTTGGAACTACATTATTGTGCCAAGTTTCAAAGAGCTAGCACAAACCGTGTTTGATTTAGAGTTCCAAATACATGTATCCATATAGGAGAAAACAGAGTGAAACCTAAACATGAAAACGGTTACTGCAAAGGAACGGTTTAACCTAGAAGAACGAAATTTGGTGAGCCCAGTGGGATTGGTGTACTGATCATTAAATGGAAGTATCATCAAGATTGGGTGAAAAAATATTTGCTGAGATTTTAGGAAACTCGTAGTTTTTTGGAAGCTTGGCAACCCCTTTCAATGTAAGTGATTCTCGTCAGTCTCTGCTTGGGGCTACTTCCATAGGACACAATCCATAGCGATAGAACTTGGAACTACATTATTTTGCCAAGTTACAAAGAGCTAGCCCAAACCGTGTTTGATTTAGAGTTCCAAATACATGTATCCATATAGGAGAAAACAGAGTGGAACCTAAACATGAAAACGGTTACTGCAAAGGAACGCTTTAACCTAGAAGAACGAAACTTTGTCAGCCAAGTGGGACTGGTGTACTGATCAGTACCTGCAAGTATCATCAAGATTGGGTGAAAAAATGTTGCTGAGATTTCAGGAAATTCGTAGTTTTTTGGAAGCTTGGCAACCCTTTCAATGAAAGTGATTCTCGTCAGTCTCTTCTTGGGGCTACTTCCATAGGACACAAACCATAGCCATAGAACTTGGAACTACATTATTGTGCCAAGTTTCAAAGAGCTAGCACAAACCGTGTTTGATTTAGAGTTCCACATACATGTATCCATATAGGAGAAAACAGAGTGAAACCTAAACATGAAAACGGTTACTGCAAAGGAACGCTTTAACCTAGAAGAACGAAACTTGGTGAGCCAAGTGGGACTGGTGTACTGATCAGTACCTGCAAGTATCATCAAGATTGGGTGAAAAAATATTTGCTGAGATTTCAGGAAACTCGTAGTTTTTTGGAAGCTTGGCAAGCCCTTTCAATGAAAGTGATTCTCGTCAGTCTCTGCTTGGGGCTACTTCCATAGTACACAAACCCTAGCCATAGAACTTGGAATTACATTATTGTGCCAAGTTTCAAAGAGCTAGCACAAACTGTGTTTGATTTCGAGTTCCAACTACATGTATCCATATAGGAGAAAACAGAGTGAAACCTAAACATGAAAACGGTTACTGCAAAGGAACGGTTTAACCTAGAAGAACGAAACTTGGTGAGCCAAGTGGGACTGGTGTACTGATCATTACCTGCAAGTATCATCAAGATTGGGTGAAAAAATGTTTGCTGAGATTTCAGGAAACTCGTTGTTTTTTGGAAGCTTGGCAACCCCTTTCAATGAAAGTGATTCTCGTACGTCTCTGCTTGGCGCTACTTCCATAGGACACAAACCATAAACATAGAACTGGGAACTACATTATAGTGCCAAGTTTCAAAGAGCTAGCACAAACCGTGTTTGATTTAGAGTTCCAACTACATGTATCCATATAGGAGAAAACAGAGTGAAACCTAAACATGAAAACGGTTACTGGAAAGCAACGGTTTAACCTAGAAGAACCAAATTTGGTGAGCCTAGTGGGATTGGTGTACTAATCATTAAATGGAAGTATCATCAAGATTGGGTGAAAAAATGTTTGCTGAGATTTCAGGAAACTCGTAGTTTTTTGGAAGCTTGGCAACCCCTTTCAATGAACGTGATTCTCGTCAGTCTCTGCTTGGGGCTACTTCCATAGGACACAAACCATAGCCATAGAACTTGGAACTACATTATTGTGCCAGGTTTCAAAGAGCTAGCACAAACCGTGTTTGATTTAGAGTTCCAACTACATGTATCCATATAGGAGAAAACAGAGTGAATCCTATCATGAAAATGGTTACTGCAAAGGAATGGTTTAACCTAGAAGAACGAAATTTGGTGAGCCTAGTGGGATTGGTGTACTGATCATTAAATGGAAGTATCATCAAGATTGGGTGAAAAAATGTTTGCTGAGATTTCATGAAACTCGTAGTTTTTTGGAAGCTTGGCAACCCCATTCAATGAAAGTGATTCTCGTCAGTCTCTGCTTGGGGCTACTTCCATAGGACACAAACCATAGCCATAGAACTTGGAACTACATTATTGTGCCAAGTTTCAAAGAGCTAGCACAAACCGTGTTTGATTTAGAGTTCCAACTACATGTATCCATATAGGAGAAAACAGAGTGAAATGTAAACATGAAAACGGTTACTGCAAAGGAACGGTTTAACCTAGGAGAACAAAACTTGGTCAGCCAAGTGGGACTGGTGTACTCATCAGTTCCTGCAAGTATCATCAAGATTGGGTGAAAAAAATATTTGCTGAGATTTCAGGAAACTCGTTGTTTTTTGGAAGCTCGGCAACCCCTTTCAATGAAAGTGATTCTCGTAAGTCTCTGCTTGGGGCTACTTCCATAGGACACAAACCATAAACATAGAACTGGGAACTACATTATAGTGCCAAGTTTCAAAGAGCTAGCACAAACCGTGTTTGATTTAGAGTTCCAACTACATGTATCCATATAGGAGAAAACAGAGTGAAACCTAAACATGAAAACGGTTACTGGAAAGCAACGGTTTAACCTAGAAGAACCAAATTTGGTGAGCCTAGTGGGATTGGTGTACTAATCATTAAATGGAAGTATCATCAAGATTGGGTGAAAAAATGTAGCTGAGATTTCAGGAAACTCGTATTTTTTTGGAAGCTTGGCAACCCCTTTCAATGAAAGTGATTCTCGTCAGTCTCTGCTTGGGGCTACTTCCATAGGATACAAACCGTAGCCATAGAACTTGGAACTACATTATTGTGCCAAGTTTCAATGAGCTAGCACAAACCGTGTTTGATTTAGAGTTCCAACTACATGTATCCATATAGGTGAAAACAGAGTGAAACCTAAACATGAAAACGGTTACTGCAATGGAACTGTTTAACCTAGAAGAACGAAATTTGGTGAGCCCAGTGGGATTGGTGTACTGATCATTAAATGGAAGTATCATCAAGATTGGGTGAAAAAATGTTTGCTGAGATTTCAGGAAACTCGTTGTTTTTTGGAAGCTTGGCAACCCCTTTCAATGAAAGTGATTCTCGTACGTCTCTGCTTGGCGCTACTTCCATAGGACACAAACCATAAACATAGAACTGGGAACTACATTATAGTGCCAAGTTTCAAAGAGCTAGCACAAACCGTGTTTGATTTAGAGTTCCAACTACATGTATCCATATAGGAGAAAACAGAGTGAAACCTAAACATGAAAACGGTTACTGGAAAGCAACGGTTTAACCTAGAAGAACCAAATTTGGTGAGCCTAGTGGGATTGGTGTACTAATCATTAAATGGAAGTATCATCAAGATTGGGTGAAAAAATGTTTGCTGAGATTTCAGGAAACTCGTAGTTTTTTGGAAGCTTGGCAACCCCTTTCAATGAACGTGATTCTCGTCAGTCTCTGCTTGGGGCTACTTCCATAGGACACAAACCATAGCCATAGAACTTGGAACTACATTATTGTGCCAGGTTTCAAAGAGCTAGCACAAACCGTGTTTGATTTAGAGTTCCAACTACATGTATCCATATAGGAGAAAACAGAGTGAATCCTATCATGAAAATGGTTACTGCAAAGGAATGGTTTAACCTAGAAGAACGAAATTTGGTGAGCCTAGTGGGATTGGTGTACTGATCATTAAATGGAAGTATCATCAAGATTGGGTGAAAAAATGTTTGCTGAGATTTCATGAAACTCGTAGTTTTTTGGAAGCTTGGCAACCCCATTCAATGAAAGTGATTCTCGTCAGTCTCTGCTTGGGGCTACTTCCATAGGACACAAACCATAGCCATAGAACTTGGAACTACATTATTGTGCCAAGTTTCAAAGAGCTAGCACAAACCGTGTTTGATTTAGAGTTCCAACTACATGTATCCATATAGGAGAAAACAGAGTGAAATGTAAACATGAAAACGGTTACTGCAAAGGAACGGTTTAACCTAGGAGAACAAAACTTGGTCAGCCAAGTGGGACTGGTGTACTCATCAGTTCCTGCAAGTATCATCAAGATTGGGTGAAAAAATATTTGCTGAGATTTCAGGAAACTCGTTGTTTTTTGGAAGCTCGGCAACCCCTTTCAATGAAAGTGATTCTCGTAAGTCTCTGCTTGGGGCTACTTCCATAGGACACAAACCATAAACATAGAACTGGGAACTACATTATAGTGCCAAGTTTCAAAGAGCTAGCACAAACCGTGTTTGATTTAGAGTTCCAACTACATGTATCCATATAGGAGAAAACAGAGTGAAACCTAAACATGAAAACGGTTACTGGAAAGCAACGGTTTAACCTAGAAGAACCAAATTTGGTGAGCCTAGTGGGATTGGTGTACTAATCATTAAATGGAAGTATCATCAAGATTGGGTGAAAAAATGTAGCTGAGATTTCAGGAAACTCGTATTTTTTTGGAAGCTTGGCAACCCCTTTCAATGAAAGTGATTCTCGTCAGTCTCTGCTTGGGGCTACTTCCATAGGATACAAACCGTAGCCATAGAACTTGGAACTACATTATTGTGCCAAGTTTCAATGAGCTAGCACAAACCGTGTTTGATTTAGAGTTCCAACTACATGTATCCATATAGGTGAAAACAGAGTGAAACCTAAACATGAAAACGGTTACTGCAATGGAACTGTTTAACCTAGAAGAACGAAATTTGGTGAGCCCAGTGGGATTGGTGTACTGATCATTAAATGGAAGTATCATCAAGATTGGGTGAAAAAATGTTTGCTGAGATTTCAGGAAACTCGTAGTTTTTTGGAAGCTTGGCAACCCCTTTCAATGAAAGTGATTCTCGTAAGTCTCTGCTTGGGGCTACTTCCATAGGACACAAACCATAAACATAGAACGGGGAAGTACATTATAGTGCCAAGTTTCAAAGAGCTAGCACAAACCGTGTTTGATTTAGAGTTCCAACTACATGTATCCATATAGGAGAAAACAGAGTGAAACCTAAACATGAAAACGGTTACTGGAAAGGAATGGTTTAACCTAGAAGAACGAAATTTGGTGAGCCAAGTGGCACTGGTGTACTGATCAGTACCTGCAAGTATCATCAAGATTGGGTGAAAAAAATGTTCGATGATTTCAGGAAACTCGTCCTTTTTTGGAAGCTTGGCAAGCCCTTTCAATGAAAGTGATTCTCGTCAGTCTCTGCTTGGGGCTACTTCCATAGGACACAAACCATAGCCATAGAACTTGGAACTACATTATTGTGCCAAGTTTGAAAGAGCTAGCACAAACCGTGTTTTATTTAGAGTTCCAACTACATGTATCCATATAGGAGAAAACAGAGTGAAACCTAAATATGAAAACGGTTACTGCAAAGCAACGGTTTAACCTAGAAGAACGAAATTTGGTGAGCCCAGTGGGATTGGTGTACGGATCATTAAAAGGAAGTATCATAAAGATTGGGAGAAAAAATGTTTGCTGAGATTTCAGGAAACTCGTAGTTTTTTGGAAGCTTGGCAACCCCTTTCAATGTAAGTGATTCTCGTCAGTCTCTGCTTGGGGCTACTTCCATAGGATACAAACCATAGCCATAGCACTTGGAACTACATTATTGTGCCAAGTTTCAATGAGCTAGCACAAACCGTGTTTGATTTAGAGTTCCAACTACATGTATCCATATAGGTGAAAACAGAGTGAAATGTAAACATGAAAACGGTTACTGCAAAGGAACGGTTTAACCTAGGAGAACGAAACTTGGTCAGCCAAGTGGGACTGGTGTACTCATCAGTACCTGCAAGTATCATCAAGATTGGGTGAAAAAATGTTTGCTGAGATTTCAGGAAATTCGTAGTTTTTTGGAAGCTTGGCAACCCTTTCAATGAAAGTGATTCTCGTCAGTCTCTTCTTGGGGCTACTACCATAGGACACAAACCATAGCCCTAGAACTTGGAACTACATTATTGTGCCAAGTTTCAAAAAGCTAGCACAAGCCGTGTTTGATTTAGAGTTCCAACTACATGTATCCATATAGGAGAAAACAGAGGAAACCTAAACATGAAAACGGTTACTGCAAAGGAACGCTTTAACCTAGAAGAACGAAACTTGGCCAGCCAAGTGGGGCTGATGTACTGATCAGTACCTGCAAGTATCATCAAGATTGGGTGAAAAAATGTTTGCTGAGATTTCAGGAATCTCGTAGTTTTTTGGAAGCTTGGCAACCCCTTTCAATGAACGTGATTCTCGTCAGTCTCTGCTTGGGGCTACTTCCATAGGACACAAACCATAGCCATAGAACTTGGAACTACATTATTGTGCCAGGTTTCAAAGAGCTAGCACAAACCGTGTTTGATTTAGAGTTCCAACTACATGTATCCATATAGGAGAAAACAGAGTGAATCCTATCATGAAAATGGTTACTGCAAAGGAATGGTTTAACCTAGAAGAACGAAATTTGGTGAGCCTAGTGGGATTGGTGTACTGATCATTAAATGGAAGTATCATCAAGATTGGGTGAAAAAATGTTTGCTGAGATTTCATGAAACTCGTAGTTTTTTGGAAGCTTGGCAACCCCATTCAATGAAAGTGATTCTCGTCAGTCTCTGCTTGGGGCTACTTCCATAGGACACAAACCATAGCCATAGAACTTGGAACTACATTATTGTGCCAAGTTTCAAAGAGCTAGCACAAACCGTGTTTGATTTAGAGTTCCAACTACATGTATCCATATAGGAGAAAACAGAGTGAAATGTAAACATGAAAACGGTTACTGCAAAGGAACGGTTTAACCTAGGAGAACGAAACTTGGTCAGCCAAGTGGGACTGGTGTACTCATCAGTTCCTGCAAGTATCATCAAGATTGGGTGAAAAAATATTTGCTGAGATTTCAGGAAACTCGTTGTTTTTTGGAAGCTCGGCCACCCCTTTCAATGAAAGTGATTCTCGTAAGTCTCTGCTTGGGGCTACTTCCATAGGACACAAACCATAAACATAGAACTGGGAACTACATTATAGTGCCAAGTTTCAAAGAGCTAGCACAAACCGTGTTTGATTTAGAGTTCCAACTACATGTATCCATATAGGAGAAAACAGAGTGAAACCTAAACATGAAAACGGTTACTGGAAAGCAACGGTTTAACCTAGAAGAACCAAATTTGGTGAGCCTAGTGGGATTGGTGTACTAATCATTAAATGGAAGTATCATCAAGATTGGGTGAAAAAATGTAGCTGAGATTTCAGGAAACTCGTATTTTTTTGGAAGCTTGGCAACCCATTTCAATGAAAGTGATTCTCGTCAGTCTCTGCTTGGGGCTACTTCCATAGGATACAAACCGTAGCCATAGAACTTGGAACTACATTATTGTGCCAAGTTTCAATGAGCTAGCACAAACCGTGTTTGATTTAGAGTTCCAACTACATGTATCCATATAGGTGAAAACAGAGTGAAACCTAAACATGAAAACGGTTACTGCAATGGAACTGTTTAACCTAGAAGAACGAAATTTGGTGAGCCCAGTGGGATTGGTGTACTGATCATTAAATGGAAGTATCATCAAGATTGGGTGAAAAAATGTTTGCTGAGATTTCACGAAACTCGTAGTTTTTTATAAGCTTGGCAACCCCTTTCAATGAAAGTGATTCTCGTAAGTCTCTGCTTGGGGCTACTTCCATAGGACACAAACCATAAACATAGAACGGGGAAGTACATTATAGTGCCATGTTTCAAAGAGCTAGCACAAACCGTGTTTGATTTAGAGTTCCAACTACATGTATCCATATAGGAGAAAACAGAGTGAAACCTAAACATGAAAACGGTTACTGGAAAGGAATGGTTTAACCTAGAAGAACGAAATTTGGTGAGCCAAGTGGCACTGGTGTACTGATCAGTACCTGCAAGTATCATCAAGATTGGGTGAAAAAAATGTTCGATGATTTCAGGAAACTCGTCCTTTTTTGGAAGCTTGGCAAGCCCTTTCAATGAAAGTGATTCTCGTCCGTCTCTGCTTGGGGCTACTTCCATAGGACACAAACCATAGCCACAGAACTTGGAACTACATTATTGTGCCAAGTTTGAAAGAGCTAGCACAAACCGTGTTTTATTTAGAGTTCCAACTACATGTATCCATATAGGAGAAAACAGAGTGAAACCTAAATATGAAAACGGTTACTGCAAAGCAACGGTTTAACCTAGAAGAACGAAATTTGGTGAGCCCAGTGGGATTGGTGTACGCATCATTAAAAGGAAGTATCATAAAGATTGGGAGAAAAAATGTTTGCTGAGATTTCAGGAAACTCGTAGTTTTTGGAAGCTTGGCAACCCCTTTCAATGTAAGTGATTCTCGTCAGTCTCTGCTTGGGGCTACTTCCATAGGATACAAACCATAGCCATAGCACTTGGAACTACATTATTGTGCCAAGTTTCAATGAGCTAGCACAAACCGTGTTTGATTTAGAGTTCCAACTACATGTATCCATATTGGTGAAAACAGAGTGAAATGTAAACATGAAAACGGTTACTGCAAAGGAACGGTTTAACCTAGGAGAACGAAACTTGGTCAGCCAAGTGGGACTGGTGTACTTATCATTACCTGCAAGTATCATCAAGATTGGGTGAAAAAATGTTTGCTGAGATTTCAGGAAATTCGTAGTTTTTTGGAAGCTTGGCAACCCTTTCAATGAAAGTGATTCTCTTCAGTCTCTTCTTGGGGATACTACCATAGGACACAAACCATAGCCCTAGAACTTGGAACTACATTATTGTGCCAAGTTTCAAAAAGCTAGCACAAACCGTGTTTGATTTAGAGTTCCAACTACATGTATCCATATAGGAGAAAACAGAGGAAACCTAAACATGAAAACGGTTACTGCAAAGGAACGCTTTAACCTAGAAGAACGAAACTTGGCCAGCCAAGTGGGGCTGATGTACTGATCAGTACCTGCAAGTATCATCAAGATTGGGTGAAAAAATGTTTGCTGAGATTTCAGGAATCTCGTAGTTTTTTGGAAGCTTGGCAACCCCTTTCAATGAACGTGATTCTCGTCAGTCTCTGCTTGGGGCTACTTCCATAGGACACAAACCATAGCCATAGAACTTGGAACTACATTATTGTGCCAGGTTTCAAAGAGCTAGCACAAACCGTGTTTGATTTAGAGTTCCAACTACATGTATCCATATAGGAGAAAACAGAGTGAATCCTATCATGAAAATGGTTACTGCAAAGGAATGGTTTAACCTAGAAGAACGAAATTTGGTGAGCCTAGTGGGATTGGTGTACTGATCATTAAATGGAAGTATCATCAAGATTGGGTGAAAAAATGTTTGCTGAGATTTCATGAAACTCGTAGTTTTTTGGAAGCTTGGCAACCCCATTCAATGAAAGTGATTCTCGTCAGTCTCTGCTTGGGGCTACTTCCATAGGACACAACCATAGCCATAGAACTTGGAACTACATTATTGTGCCAAGTTTCAAAGAGCTAGCACAAACCGTGTTTGATTTAGAGTTCCAACTACATGTATCCATATAGGAGAAAACAGAGTGAAATGTAAACATGAAAACGGTTACTGCAAAGGAACGGTTTAACCTAGGAGAACGAAACTTGGTCAGCCAAGTGGGACTGGTGTACTCATCAGTTCCTGCAAGTATCATCAAGATTGGGTGAAAAAATATTTGCTGAGATATCAGGAAACTCGTTGTTTTTTGGAAGCTCGGAAACCCCTTTCAATGAAAGTGATTCTAGTAAGTCTCTGCTTGGGGCTACTTCCATAGGACACAAACCATAAACATAGAACTGGGAACTACATTATAGTGCCAAGTTTCAAAGAGCTAGCACAAACCGTGTTTGATTTAGAGTTCCAACTACATGTATCCATATAGGAGAAAACAGAGTGAAACCTAAACATGAAAACGGTTACTGCAAAGGAACGGTTTAACCTAGAAGAACGAAATTTGGTGAGCCTAGTGGGATTGGTGTACTAATCATTAAATGGAAGTATCATCAAGATTGGGTGAAAAAATTTTGCTGAGATTTCAGGAAACTCGTACTTTTTTGGAAGCTTGGCAACCCCTTTCAATGAAAGTGATTCTCGTCAGTCTCTGCTTGGGGCTACTTCCATAGGACACAAACCATAGCCATAGAACTTGGAACTACATTATTGTGCCAAGTTTCAAAGAGCTAGCACAAACCGTGTTTGATTTAGAGTTCCAACTATATGTATCCATATAGGAGAAAACAGAGTGAATCCTATCATGAAATTGGTTACTGCAAAGGAATGGTTTAATCTAGAAGAACGAAATTTGGTGAGCCTAGTGGGATTGGTGTACTGATTATTAAATGGAAGTATCATCAAGATTGGGTGAAAAAATGTTTGCTGAGATTTCAAGAAACTCGTAGTTTTTTGGAGGCTTGGTAAGCCCTTTCAATGAAAGTGATTCTCGTCAGTCTCTGCTTGGGGCTACTTCCATAGGACACAAACCATAGCCATAGAACTTGGAATTACATTATTGTGCCAAGTTTGAAAGAGCTAGCACAAACCGTGTTTGATTTAGAGTTCCAACTACATGTATCCATATAGGAGAAAACAGAGTGAAACCTAAACATGAAAACGGTTACTACAAAGGAACGGTTTAACCTAGAAGAACGAAACTTGGTCAGCCAAGTGGGACTGGTGTACTCATCAGTTCCTGGAAGTATCATCAAGATTGGGTGAAAAAATATTTGCTGAGATTTCAGGAAACTCGTTGTTTGTTGGAAGCTCGGCAACCCCTTTCAATGAAAGTGATTCTCGTAAGTCTCTGCTTGGGGCTACTTCCATAGGACACAAACCATAAACATAGAACTCGGAACTACATTATAGTGCCAAGTTTCAAAGAGCTAGCACAAACCGTGTTTGATTTAGAGTTCCAACTACATGTATCCATATAGGAGAAAACAGAGTGAAACCTAAACATGAAAACGGTTGCTGCAAAGGAATGGTTTAACCTAGAAGAACGAAACTTGGTGAGCCAAGTGGGACTGGTGTACTGATCATTAAATGGATATATCATCAAGATTCTGTGAAAAAATGTTTGCTGATATTTCAGGAAACACAGAGTTTTTTGGCAGCTTGGCAACCCCTTTCAATGAAAGTGATTCTCGTCAGTCTCTGCTTGGGGCTACTTCCATAGGACACAAACCATAGCCATAGAACTTGGAACTACATTATTTTGCCAAGTTTCAAAGAGCTAGCAGAAACCGTGTTTGATTTAGAGTTCCAACTACATGTATCCATATAGGAGAAAACAGAGTGAAACCTAAACATGAAAACGGTTACCGCAAAGGAACGGTTTAACCTAGAAGAACGAAAATTGGTGAGCCAAGTGGGACTGGTGTACTTATCATTACCTGCAAGTATCATCAAGATTGGGTGAAAAAATGTTTGATGATTTCAGGAAACTCGTAGTTTTTTGGAAGCTTGGCAACCCCTTTCAATGAAAGTGATTCTCGTCAGTCTCTGCTTGGGCTACTTCCATAGGACAAAAACCATAGCCATAGAACTTGGAACTACATTATTGTGCCAAGTTTCAAAGAGGTAGCACAAACCGTGTTTGATTTAGAGTTCCAACTACATGTATCCATATAGGAGAAAACAGAGTGAAACCTAAACATGAAAACGGTTACTGCAAAGGAACGGTTTAACCTAGAAGAACGAAATATGGTGAGCCATTGGGATTGGTGTACTGATCACTAAATGGATGCATCATCAAGATTGGGTGAAAAAATGTTTGCTGAGGTTTCAGGAAACTCGTAGTTTTTTGGAAGCTTGGCAACCCCTTTCAATGAAAGTGATTCTCGTCAGTCTCTGCTTGGGGCTACTTCCATAGGACACAAACCATAGCCATAGAACTTGGAACTACATTATTGTGCCAAGTTTCAAAGAGCTAGCGCAAACCGTGTTTGATTTAGAGTTCCAACTACATGTATCCATATAGGAGAAAACAGAGTGAAACCTAAACTTGGAAAAGGTTACTGCAAAGGAACGGTTTAACCTAGAAGAACGAAACTTGGTGAGCCAAGTGGGACTGGTGTACTGATCAGTACCTGCAAGTATCATCAAGATTGGGTGAAAAAATGTTTGCTGAGATTTCAGGAAACTCGTACTTTTTTGGAAGCTTGGCAACCCTTTCAATGAAAGTGATTCTCTTAAGTCACTGCTTGGGGCTACTTCCATAGGACACACACAATAAACATAGAACTGGGAACTACATTATAGTGCCAAGTTTCAAACAGCTAGCACAAACCGTGTTTGATTTAGAGTTCCAACTACATGTATCCATATAGGAGAAAACAGAGTGAAACCTAAATATGAAAACGGTTACTGCAAAGGAACGCTTTAACCTAGAAGAACGAAATATGGTGAGAATAGTGGTACTGGTGTACTGATCATTACCTGTAAGTATCATCAAGATTGGGAGAAAAAATGTTTGCTGAGATTTCAGGAAACTCGTAGTTTTTTGGAAGCTTGGCAACCCCTTTCAATGTAAGTGATTCTCGTCAGTCTCTGCTTGGGGCTACTTCCATAGGACACAATCCATAGCGATAGAACTTGGAACTACATTATTTTGCCAAGTTTCAAAGAGCTACCACAAACCGTGTTTGATTTAGAGTTCCAAATACATGTATCCACATAGGAGAAAACGGAGTGGAACCTAAACTTGAAAACGGTTACTGCAAAGGAACGGTTTAACCTAGAAGATCGAAATTTGGTGAGCCAATTGGGACTGGTGTACTGATCATTAAATTGAAGTATCATAAAGATTGGGAGAAAAAATGTTTGCTGAGATTTCAGGAAACTCGTAGTTTTTTGGAAGCTTGGCAACCCCTTTCAATGAAAGTGATTCTCGTCAGTCTCTGCTTGGGCCTACTTCCATACGACACAAAACATAGCCATAGAACTTGGAACTACATTATTGTGCCAATTTTCAAAGAGCTAGCACAAACCGTGTTTGATTTAGAGTTCCAACTACATGTATCCATATAGGAGAAAACAGAGTGGAACCTAAACATTAAAACGGTGACTGCAAAGGAACGGTTCAACCTAGAAGAACGAAATTTGGTGAGCCAAGTGGGACTGGTGTACTGATCATTACCTGCTAGTATCATCAAGATTGGGTGAAAAAATGTTTGATGATTTCAGGAAACTCGTACTTTTTTGGAAGCTTGGCAACCCCTTTCAATGAAAGTGATTCTCATCAGTCTCTGCTTGGGGCTACTTCCATAGGACACAAACCATAGCCATAGAACCTGGAACTCCATTATTGTGCCAAGTTTCAAAGAGCTAGCACAAACCGTGTTTGATTTAGAGTTCCAACTACATGTATCCATATAGGAGAAAACGGAGTGAAACCTAAACATGAAAACGGTTACTGCAAAGGATGGTTTAACCTAGAAGAACGAAATTTGGTGAGCCCAGTGGGATTGGTGTACTGATCATTAAATGGAACTATCATCAAGATTGGGAGAAAAAATGTTTGCTGAGATTTCAGGAAACTCGTAGTTTTTTGGAAGCTTGGCAACCCCTTTCAATGAAAGTGATTCTCGTCAGTCTCTGCTTGGGGCTACTTCCATAGGACACAAACCATAGCGATAGAACTTGGAACTACATTATTTTGCAAAGTTTCAAAGAGCTAGCACAAACCGTGTTTGACTTAGAGTTCCAAATACATGTATCCATATAGGAGAAAACAGAGTGAAACCTAAACATGAAAACGGTTACTGCAAAGTTAAGGTTTAACCTAGAAGAAAGAAATTTGGTGAGCCCAGTGGGATTGGTGTACTGATCATTAAATGGAAGTATCATAAATATTGGGAGAAAAAATGATTGCTGAGGTTTCAGGAAACTCGTAGTTTTTTGGAAGCTTGGAAACCCCTTTCAATGAAAGTGATTCTCGTCAGTCTCTGCTTGGGGCTACTTCCATAGGACACACACCATAGCGATAGAACTTGGAACTACATTATTTTGCCAAGTTTCAAAGAGCTATCACAAACCGTGTTTGATTTAGAGTTTCAAATACATGTATCCATATAGGAGAAAACAGAGTGAAACCTAAACATGAAAACGGTTCCTGCAAAGGGACGGTTTAACCTAGAAGAACGAAATTTGGTGAGCCAAGTGGGACTGGTGTACTGATCATTACCTGCAAGTATCATCAAGATTGGGTGAAAAAATGTTTGCTGAGATTTCAGGAAATTGTAGTTTTTTGGAAGCTTGGCAAGCCCTTTCAATGAAAGTGATCCTCGTCAGTCTCTCCTTGGCGCTACTTCCATAGGACACAAACCATAGCCATAGAACTTGGAACTACATTATTGTGCCAAGTTTCAAAGAGCTAGCACAAACCGTGTTTGATTTAGAGTTCCAACTACATGTATCCATATAGGAGAAAACAGAGTGAAACCTAAACATGAAAACGGTTACTGCAAAGGAACGATTTAACCTAGAAGAACGAAATATGGTGAGCCATTGGGATTGGTGTACTGATCACTAAATGGATGTATCATCAAGATTTGGTGAAAAAATGTTTGCTGAGATTTCAGGAAACTCGTAGTTTTTTGGAAGCTTGGCAACCCCTTTCAATGAAAGTGATTCTCGTCAGTCTCTGCTTGGGGCTACTTCCATAGGACACAAACCATAGCCATAGAACTTGGATCTACATTATTGTGCCAAGTTTCAAAGAGCTAGCACAAACCGTGTTTGATTTAGAGTTCCAACTACATGTATCCATATAGGAGAAAACAGAGTGAATCATAAACATGAAAACGGTTACTGCAAAGGAATGGTTTAACCTAGAAGAACGAAATTTGGTGAGCCTAGTAGGATTGGTGTACTGATCATTAAATGGAAGTATCATCAAGATTGGGTGAAAAAATGTTTGCTGAGATTTCAGGAAACTCGTCGTTTTTTGGAAGCTTGGCAACCCCTTTCAATGAAAGTGATTCTCGTCAGTCTCTGCTTGGGGCTACTTCCATAGGACACAAACCATAGCCATAGAATTTGGAACTACATTATTGTGCCAATTTTCAAAGAGCTAGCACAAACCGTGTTTGATTTAGAGTTCCAACTACATGTATCCATATAGGAGAAAACAGAGTGAAACCTAAAAATGAAAACGGTTACTGCAAAGGATCGGTTTAACCTAGAAGAACGAAATTTGGAGAGCCCAGTGGGATTGGTGTACTGATCTAAATGGAAGTATCATAAAGATTGGGAGAAAAAATGTTTGCTGAGATTTCAGGAAACTCGTCGTTTTTTGGAAGCTTGGCAACCCTTTTCAATGAAAGTTATTCTCGTAAGTCTCTGATTGGGGCTACTTCCATAGGACAAAAACCATAGCCATAGAACTTGGAACTACATTATTGTGCCAAGTTTCAAAGAGCTAGCAAAAACCGTGTTTGATTTAGAGTTCCAACTACATGTATCCATATAGGAGAAAACAGAGTGGAACCTAAACATGAAAACGGTGACTGCAAAGGAATGGTTTAACCTAGAAGAACGAAATTTGGTGAGCCCAAGAGGATTGGTGTACTGATCATTAAATGGAAGTATCATAAAGATTGGAGAAAAAATATTTGCTGAGATTTCAGGAAACTCATAATTTTTTGGAAGCTTGGCAACCCCTTTCAATGAAAGTGATTCTTGGCAATCTCTCTTGGGGCTACTTCCATAGGACACAAACCATAACCATAGAACTGGGAACTACATTATAGTGCCAAGTTTCAAAGAGCTAGCACAAACCCTGTTTGATTTAGCGTTCCAACTACATGTATCCATATAGGAGAAAACAGAGTGAAACCTAAACATGAAAACGGTTACTGCAAAGCAAAGGTTTAACCTAGAAGAACGAATTTGGTGAGCCAAGTGGGATTGGTGTACTGATCATTAAATGGAAGTATCATAAATATTGGGAGAAAAAATGATTGCTGAGATTTCAGGAAACTCGTAGTTTTTTGGAAGCTTGGAAACCCCTTTCAATGAAAGTGATTCTCGTCAGTCTCTGCTTGGGGCTACTTCCAAAGGACACACAACATAGCGAAAGAACTAGGATCTACATTATTTTGCCAAGTTTCAAAGAGCTAGCACAAACCGTGTTTGATTTAGAGTTCCAACTACATGTATCCATATAGGATAAAACAGAGTGAAACCTAAACATGAAAACGGTTCCTGCAAAGGAACGGTTTAACCTAGAAGAACGAAATTTGGTGAGCCAAGTGGGACTGGTGTACTGATCATTACCTGCTAGTATCATCAAGATTGGGTGAAAAAATGTTTGCTGAGATTTCAGGAAACTCGTAGTTTTTTTTAAGGTTGGCAACCCCTTTCAATGAAAGAGATTCTCGTCAGTCTCTACTTGGGGCTACTTCCATAGGACACAAAACATAGCCATAGAACTTGGCACTATATTATTGTGCCAAGTTTCATAGAGCTAGCACAAACCGTGTTTGATTTAGAGTTCCATCTACATGTATCCATATAGGAGAAAACAGAGTGAAACCTAAACATGAAAACGGTTACTGAAAAGGAACGGTTTAACCTAGAAGAACGAAATTTGGTGAGCCAAGTGGGACTGGTGTACTGATCATTACCTGCAAATATCATCAAGATTGGGTGAAAAAATGTTTGCTGAGATTTCAGGAAACTCGTCGTTTTTTGGAAGCTTGGCAACCCCTTTCAATTAAAGTGATTCTCGTCAGTCTCTGCTTGGGGCTACTTCCATAGGACACAAACCATAGCCATAGAACTTGGAACTACATTATTGTGCCAAGTTTCAAAGAGGTAGCACAAACCGTGTTTGATTTAGAGTTCCAAGTACATGTATCCATATAGGAGAAAACAGAGTGAAACCTAAACATGAAAACGGTTACTGCATAGGAACGGTTTAACCTAGAAGAACGAAACTTGGTGAGCCAAGTGGGACTGGTGTACTGATCATTAAATGGATATATCATCAAGATTCTGTGAAAAAATGTTTGCTGAGATTTCAGGAAACACAGAGTTTTTTGGCAGCTTGGCAACCCCTTTCAATGAAAGTGATTCTCGTCAGTCTCTCCTTGGGGCTACATCCATAGGACACAAACCATAGCCATAGAACTTGGAACTACATTATTTTGCCAAGTTTCAAAGAGCTAGCACAAACCGTGTTTGATTTAGAGTTCCAACTACATGAATCCATATAGGAGAAAACAGAGTGAAACCTAAACATGAAAATGGTTCCTGCAAAGGAACGGTTTAACCTAGAAGTACGAAATTTGGTGAGCCATTGGGATTGGTGTACTGATCACTAAATGGATGTATCATCAAGATTTGGTGAAAAAATGTTTGCTGAGATTTCAGGAAACTCGTAGTTTTTTGGAAGCTTGGCAACCCCTTTCAATGAAAGTGATTCTCGTCAGTCTCTGCTTGGGGCTACTTCCATAGGACACAAACCATAGCCATAGAACTGGGAACTACATTATTGTGCCAAGTTTCAAAGAGCTAGCGCAAACCGTGTTTGATTTAGAGTTCCAACTACATGTATCCATATAGGAGAAAACAGAGTGAAACCTAAACATGAAAACGGTTACTGCAAAGGAACGGTTTAACCTAGAAGAACGAAATTTGTTGAGCCATTTGGGATTGGTGTACTGATCATTAAATGGAAGTATCATAAAGATTGGGAGAAAAAATGTTTGCTGAGATTTCAGGAAACTCGTAGTTTTTTGGAAGCTTGGCAACCCCTTTCAATGAAAGTGATTCTCGTCAGTCTCTGCTTGGGGCTACTTCCATAGGACACAAACCATAGCCATAGAACTTGGAACTACATTATTGTGCCAAGTTTCAAAGAGGTAGCACAAACCGTGTTTGATATAGAGTTCCAACTATATGTATCCCTATAGGAGAAAACAGAGTGAAACCTAAACATGAAAACGGTTCCTGCAAAGGAAAGGTTTAACCTAGAAGAACGAAATTTGGTGAGCCAAGTGGGACTGGTGTACTGATCATTACCTGCTAGTATCATCAAGATTGGGTGAAAAAATGTTTGCTGAGATTTCAGGAAACTCGTAGTTTTTTGGAAGCTTGGCAACCCCTTTCAATGAAAGTGATTCTCGTCAGTCTCTGCTTGGGGCTACTTCAATAGGACAAAAACCATAGCCATACAACTTGGAACTACATTATTGTGCCAAGTTTCAAAGAGCTAGCACAAACCGTGTTTGATTTAGAGTTCCAACTACATGTATCCATATAGGAGAAAACAGAGTGAAACCTAAACATGAAAACGGTTACTGCAAGGGAACGGTTTAACCTAGAAGAACGAAATTTGGTGAGCCATTGGGATTGGTGTACTGATCACTAAATGGATATATCATCAAGATTTGGTGAAAAAATGTTTGCTGAGATTTCAGGAAACTCATAGTTTTTTGGAAGCTTGGCAACCCCTTTCAATGAAAGTGATTCTCGTCAGTCTCTGCTTGGGGCTACTTCCATAGGACACAAACCATAGCCATAGAACTTGGATCTACATTATTGTGCCAAGTTTCAAAGAGCTAGCACAAACCGTGTTTGATTTAGAGTTCCAACTACATGTATCCATATAGGAGAAAACAGAGTGAATCCTAAACATGAAAACGGTTACTGCAAAGGAATGGTTTAACCTAGAAGAACGAAATTTGGTGAGCCTAGTGGGATTGGTGTACTGATCATTAAATGGAAGTATCATCAAGATTGGGTGAAAAAATGTTTGCTGAGATTTCAGGAAACTCGTAGTTTTTTGGAAGCTTGGCAACCCCTTTCAATGAAAGTGATTCTCGTCAGTCTCTGCTTGGGGCTAATTCCATAGGACACAAACCATAGCCATAGAACTTGGAACTACATTATTGTGCCAATTTTCAAAGAGCTAGCACAAACCGTGTTTGATTTAGATTTCCAAATACATGTATCCATATAGGAGAAAACAGAGTGAAACCTAAACATGAAAACGGTTACTGCAAAGGATCGGTTTAACCTAGAAGAACGAAATATGGTGAGACATTGGGATTGGTGTACTGATCACTAAATGGATGCATCATCAAGATTGTGTGAAAAAATGTTTGCTGAGGTTTCAGGAACCTCGTAGTTTTTTGTAAGCTTGGCAACCCCTTTCAATGAAAGTGATTCTCGTCAGTCTCTGCTTGGGGCTACTTCCATAGGACACAAACCATAGCGATAGAACTTGGAAGTACATTATTTTGCCAAGTTTCAAAGAGGTAGGACAAACCGTGTTTGTTTTAGAGTTCCAACTACATGTATCCATATAGGAGAAAACAGAGTGAAACCTAAACATGAAAACGGTTACTGCAAAGGAACGGTTTAACCTAGAAGAACGAAATTTGGTGAGCCAAGTGGGACTGGTGTACTGATCATTACCTGCAAGTATCATCAAGATTGGGTGCAAAAATGTTTGCTGAGATTTCAGGAAACTCGTAGTTTGTTGGAAGCTTGGCAACCCCTTTCAATGAAAGTGATTCTCGTCAGTCCCTGCTTGGGGCCACTTCCATAGGACACAAACCATAGCGATAGAACTTGGATCTACATTATTTTGCCAAGTTTCAAAGAGCTAGCACAAACCGTGTTTGATTTAGAGTTCCAACTACATGTATCCATATAGGAGAAAACAGAGTGAAACCTAAACATGAAAACGGTTCCTGCAAAGGAACGGTTTAACCTAGAAGAACGAAACTTGGTGAGCCAAGTGGACTGGTGTACTGATCATTACCTGCTAGTATCATCAAGATTGGGTGAAAAAATGTTTGCTGAGATTTAAGGAAACTCGTAGTTTTTTTTAAGGTTGGCAACCCCTTTCAATGAAAGAGATTCTCGTCAGTCTCTACTTGGGGCTACTTCCATAGGATACAAAACATAGCCATAGAACTTGGCACTATATTATTGTGCCAAGTTTCATAGAGCTAGCACAAACCGTGTTTGATTTAGAGTTCCAACTACATGTATCCATATAGGAGAAAACAGAGTGAAACCTAAACATAAAAACGGTTCCTGCAAAGCTACGGTTTAACCTAGAAGAACGAAATTTGGTGAGCCAAGTGGGACTGGTGTACTGATCATTACCTGCAAGTATCATCACGATTGGGTGAAAAAATGTTTGCTGAGATTTCAGGAAACTCGTAGTTTTTTGGAAGCTTGGCAACCCCTTTCAATGAAAGTGATTCTCGTCAGTCTCTGCTTGGGGCTACTTCCATAGGACACAAACCATAGCCATAGAACTTGGAACTACATTATGGTGCCAAGTTTCAAAGAGCTAGCACAAACCACGTTTGATTTAGAGTTCCAATTACATGTATCCATATAGGAGAAAACAGAGTGAAACCTAAACATGTAAACGGTTACTGCAAAGGAACGTTTTAACCTAGAAGAACGAAATTTGGTGAGCCTAGTGGGATTGGTGTACTGATCATTAAATGGAAGTATCATCAAGATTGGGTGAAAAAAATGTTTGCTGAGATTTCAGGAATTCGTAGTTTTTTGGAAGCTTGGCAACCCCTTTCAATGAAAGTGATTCTCGTCAGTCTCTGCTTGGGGCTACTTCCATAGGACACAAACCATAGCCATAGAACTTGGAACTACATTATGGTGCCAAGTTTCAAAGAGCTAGCACAAACCGTGTTTGATTTAGAGTTCCAACTACATGTATCCATATAGGAGAAAACAGAGTGAAACCTAAACATGAAAATGGTTACTGCAAAGGAACGGTGTAACCTAGAAGAACGAAATTTGGTGAGCCATGTGGGACTGGTTTACGGATCATTTCCAGCAAGTATCATCAAGATTGGGTGAAAAAATATTTGCTGAGATTTCAGGAAACTCGTACTTTTTTGGAAGCTTGGCAACCCCTTTCAATGAAAGTGATTCTCGTCAGTCTCTGCTTGGGGCTACTTCCATAGGACACAAACCATGGCGATAGAACTTGGAACATTATTGTGCCAAGTTTCAAAGAGCTAGCACAAACCGTGTTTGATTTAGAGTTCCAACTACATGTATCCATATAGGAGAAAACAGAGTGAAACCTAAACATGAAAACATATACTGCAAAGGAACGGTTTAACATAGAAGAACGAAATTTGGTGAGCCAAATGGGAATGGTGTACTGATCATTAAGTGGAGGTATCATCAAGATTGGGTTAAAAAAATGATTGCTGAGATTTCAGGAAACTCGAAGTTTTTTGGAAGCTTGGCAACCCCTTTCAATGAAAGTGATTCTCATCAGTCTCTGCTTGGGGCTACTTCCATAGGACACAAACCATAGCCATAGAACTTGGAACTACATTATGGTGCCAAGTTTCAAAGAGCTAGCACAAACCGTGTTTGATTTAGAGTTCCAACTACATGTATCCATATAGGAGAAAACAGAGTGAAACCTAAACATGAAAACGGTTACTGCAAAGGAATGGTTTAACCTAGAAGATCGAAATTTGGTGAGCCTAGTTGGATTGGTGTACTGATCATTAAATGGAAGGATCATCAAGATTGGGTGAAAAAATGATTGCTGAGATTTCAGGAATTCGTAGTTTTTTGGAAGCTTGGCAACCCCTTTCAATGAAAGTGATTCTCGTCAGTCTCTGCTTGGGGCTACTTCCTTAGGACACAAACCATAGCCATAGAACTTGGAACTACATTATTGTGCCAAGTTTCAAAGAGCTGGCACAAACCGTGTTTCATTTACAGTTCCAACTACATGTATCCATATAGGAGAAAACAGAGTGAAACCTAAACATGAAAAAGGTTACTGCAATGGAACGGTTTAACCTAGAAGAACGAAATTTGCTCACCCAAGTCTGACTGGTGTCCTGATCCTTACCTGCAAGTATCATCAAGATTATGTGAAAAAATGTATGCTGAGATTTCAGGAAACTCGTAGTTTTTTGGAAGCTTGGCAACCCCTTTCAATGAAAGTGATTCTCCTCAGTCTCTGCTTGGCGCTACTTCAATAGGACGCAAACCATAGCGATAGAACTTGGAAATACATTATTGTGCCAAGTTTCAATTAGAGTTCAAACTACATGTATCCATATAGGAGAAAACAGAGTGAATCCTAATCATGAAAACGGTTACTGAAAGGAACGGTTTAACCTAGACGAACGATATTTGGTGAGCCAAGTGGGATTTGTGTACTGGTCATTACCTGCAAGAACCATCACGATTGGGTGAAAAAATGATTGCTGAGATTTCAGGAAACTCGTAGTTTTTTGGAAGTTTGGCAACCCTTTTCAATGAAAGTGATTCTCGTCAGTCTCTGCCTGGGGCTACTTCCATAGGACACAAACCATAGCCATAGAACTTGGAACTACATTATTGTGCCAAGTTTCAAAGAGCTAGCACAAACCGTGTTTGATTTCGAGTTCCAACTACATGTATCCATATAGGAGAAAACAGAGTGAAACCTAAACATGAAAACGGTTACTGCAAGGGAACGGTTTAACCTAGAAGAACGAAATTTGGTGAGCCATTGGGATTGGTGTACTGATCACTAAATGGATATATCATCAAGATTTGGTGAAAAAATGTTTGCTGAGATTTCAGGAAACTCGTAGTTTTTTGGAAGCTTGGCAACCCCTTTCAATGAAAGTGATTCTCGTCAGTCTCTGCTTGGGGCTACTTCCATAGGACACAAACCATAGCCATAGAACTTGGATCTACATTATTGTGCCAAGTTTCAAAGAGCTAGCACAAACCGTGTTTGATTTAGAGTTCCAACTACATGTATCCATATAGGAGAAAACAGAGTGAATCCTAAACATGAAAACGGTTACTGCAAAGGAATGGTTTAACCTAGAAGAACGAAATTTGGTGAGCCTAGTGGGATTGGTGTACTGATCATTAAATGGAAGTATCATCAAGATTGGGTGAAAAAATGTTTGCTGAGATTTCAGGAAACTCGTAGTTTTTTGGAAGCTTGGCAACCCCTTTCAATGAAAGTGATTCTCGTCAGTCTCTGCTTGGGGCTAATTCCATAGGACACAAACCATAGCCATAGAACTTGGAACTACATTATTGTGCCAATTTTCAAAGAGCTAGCACAAACCGTGTTTGATTTAGATTTCCAAATACATGTATCCATATAGGAGAAAACAGAGTGAAACCTAAACATGAAAACGGTTACTGCAAAGGATCGGTTTAACCTAGAAGAACGAAATATGGTGAGCCATTGGGATTGGTGTACTGATCACTAAATGGATGCATCATCAAGATTGTGTGAAAAAATGTTTGCTGAGGTTTCAGGAACCTCGTAGTTTTTTGTAAGCTTGGCAACCCCTTTCAATGAAAGTGATTCTCGTCAGTCTCTGCTTGGGGCTACTTCCATAGGACACAAACCATAGCGATAGAACTTGGAAGTACATTATTTTGCCAAGTTTCAAAGAGGTAGGACAAACCGTGTTTGTTTTAGAGTTCCAACTACATGTATCCATATAGGAGAAAACAGAGTGAAACCTAAACATGAAAACGGTTACTGCAAAGGAACGGTTTAACCTAGAAGAACGAAATTTGGTGAGCCAAGTGGGACTGGTGTACTGATCATTACCTGCAAGTATCATCAAGATTGGGTGCAAAAATGTTTGCTGAGATTTCAGGAAACTCGTAGTTTGTTGGAAGCTTGGCAACCCCTTTCAATGAAAGTGATTCTCGTCAGTCCCTGCTTGGGGCCACTTCCATAGGACACAAACCATAGCGATAGAACTTGGATCTACATTATTTTGCCAAGTTTCAAAGAGCTAGCACAAACCGTGTTTGATTTAGAGTTCCAACTACATGTATCCATATAGGAGAAAACAGAGTGAAACCTAAACATGAAAACGGTTCCTGCAAAGGAACGGTTTAACCTAGAAGAACGAAACTTGGTGAGCCAAGTGGACTGGTGTACTGATCATTACCTGCTAGTATCATCAAGATTGGGTGAAAAAATGTTTGCTGAGATTTAAGGAAACTCGTAGTTTTTTTTAAGGTTGGCAACCCCTTTCAATGAAAGAGATTCTCGTCAGTCTCTACTTGGGGCTACTTCCATAGGATACAAAACATAGCCATAGAACTTGGCACTATATTATTGTGCCAAGTTTCATAGAGCTAGCACAAACCGTGTTTGATTTAGAGTTCCAACTACATGTATCCATATAGGAGAAAACAGAGTGAAACCTAAACATAAAAACGGTTCCTGCAAAGCTACGGTTTAACCTAGAAGAACGAAATTTGGTGAGCCTAGTGGGACTTGTACTGATCAGTACCTGCAAGTATCATCAAGATTGGTTGAAAAAATGTTTGCTGAGAATTCAGGAAACTCGTAGTTTTTTGGAAGCTTGGCAACCCCTTTCAATGAAAGTGATTCTCGTCAGTCTCTGCTTGGGGCTACTTCCATAGGACACAAACCATAGCCATAGAACTTGGAACTACATTATGGTGCCAAGTTTCAAAGAGCTAGCACAAACCACGTTTGATTTAGAGTTCCAATTACATGTATCCATATAGGAGAAAACAGAGTGAAACCTAAACATGTAAACGGTTACTGCAAAGGAACGTTTTAACCTAGAAGAACGAAATTTGGTGAGCCTAGTGGGATTGGTGTACTGATCATTAAATGGAAGTATCATCAAGATTGGGTGAAAAAATGTTTGCTGAGATTTCAGGAATTCGTAGTTTTTTGGAAGCTTGGCAACCCCTTTCAATGAAAGTGATTCTCGTCAGTCTCTGCTTGGGGCTACTTCCATAGGACACAAACCATAGCCATAGAACTTGGAACTACATTATGGTGCCAAGTTTCAAAGAGCTAGCACAAACCGTGTTTGATTTAGAGTTCCAACTACATGTATCCATATAGGAGAAAACAGAGTGAAACCTAAACATGAAAATGGTTACTGCAAAGGAACGGTGTAACCTAGAAGAACGAAATTTGGTGAGCCATGTGGGACTGGTTTACGGATCATTTCCAGCAAGTATCATCAAGATTGGGTGAAAAAATATTTGCTGAGATTTCAGGAAACTCGTACTTTTTTGGAAGCTTGGCAACCCCTTTCAATGAAAGTGATTCTCGTCAGTCTCTGCTTGGGGCTACTTCCATAGGACACAAACCATGGCGATAGAACTTGGAACATTATTGTGCCAAGTTTCAAAGAGCTAGCACAAACCGTGTTTGATTTAGAGTTCCAACTACATGTATCCATATAGGAGAAAACAGAGTGAAACCTAAACATGAAAACATATACTGCAAAGGAACGGTTTAACATAGAAGAACGAAATTTGGTGAGCCAAATGGGAATGGTGTACTGATCATTAAGTGGAGGTATCATCAAGATTGGGTTAAAAAAATGATTGCTGAGATTTCAGGAAACTCGAAGTTTTTTGGAAGCTTGGCAACCCTTTCAATGAAAGTGATTCTCATCAGTCTCTGCTTGGGGCTACTTCCATAGGACACAAACCATAGCCATAGAACTTGGAACTACATTATGGTGCCAAGTTTCAAAGAGCTAGCACAAACCGTGTTTGATTTAGAGTTCCAACTACATGTATCCATATAGGAGAAAACAGAGTGAAACCTAAACATGAAAACGGTTACTGCAAAGGAATGGTTTAACCTAGAAGATCGAAATTTGGTGAGCCTAGTGGGATTGGTGTACTGATCATTAAATGGAAGGATCATCAAGATTGGGTGAAAAAATGATTGCTGAGATTTCAGGAATTCGTAGTTTTTTGGAAGCTTGGCAACCCCTTTCAATGAAAGTGATTCTCGTCAGTCTCTGCTTGGGGCTACTTCCTTAGGACACAAACCATAGCCATAGAACTTGGAACTACATTATTGTGCCAAGTTTCAAAGAGCTGGCACAAACCGTGTTTCATTTACAGTTCCAACTACATGTATCCATATAGGAGAAAACAGAGTGAAACCTAAACATGAAAAAGGTTACTGCAATGGAACGGTTTAACCTAGAAGAACGAAATTTGCTCACCCAAGTCTGACTGGTGTCCTGATCCTTACCTGCAAGTATCATCAAGATTATGTGAAAAAATGTATGCTGAGATTTCAGGAAACTCGTAGTTTTTTGGAAGCTTGGCAACCCCTTTCAATGAAAGTGATTCTCCTCAGTCTCTGCTTGGCGCTACTTCAATAGGACGCAAACCATAGCGATAGAACTTGGAAATACATTATTGTGCCAAGTTTCAATTAGAGTTCAAACTACATGTATCCATATAGGAGAAAACAGAGTGAATCCTAATCATGAAAACGGTTACTGAAAGGAACGGTTTAACCTAGACGAACGATATTTGGTGAGCCAAGTGGGATTTGTGTACTGGTCATTACCTGCAAGAACCATCACGATTGGGTGAAAAAATGATTGCTGAGATTTCAGGAAACTCGTAGTTTTTTGGAAGTTTGGCAACCCTTTTCAATGAAAGTGATTCTCGTCAGTCTCTGCCTGGGGCTACTTCCATAGGACACAAACCATAGCCATAGAACTTGGAACTACATTATTGTGCCAAGTTTCAAAGAGCTAGCACAAACCGTGTTTGATTTCGAGTTCCAACTACATGTATCCATATAGGAGAAAACAGAGTGAAACCTAAACATGAAAACGGTTACTGCAAAGGAACGGTTTAACCTAGAAGAACGAAATTTGGTGAGCCAAGTGGGACTGGTGTACTGATCATTACCTGCAAGTATCATCAAGATTGGGTGAAAAAATGTTTGCTGAGATTTCAGGAAAATCGTACTTTTTTGGAAGCTTGGCAACCCCTTTCAATGAAAGTGATTCTCGTCAGTCTCTGCTTGGGGCTACTTCCATAGGACACAAACCATAGCCATAGAACTTGGAACTACATTATTGTGCCAAGTTTGAAAGAGCTAGCACAAACCGTGTTTGATTTAGAGTTCCAACTACATGTATCCATATAGGAGAAAACAGAGTGAAACCTAAACATGAAAACGGTTACTGCAAAGGAACGGTTTAACCTAGAAGAACGAAATTTGGAGAGCCAAGTGCGATTGGTGTACTGATCATTAAATGGAAGTATCATCAAGATTGGGTGAAAAAATGATTGCTGAGATTTCAGGAAACTCGTAGTTTTTTGGAAGCTTGGCAACCCCTTTCAATGAAAGTGATTCTCGTCAGTCTCTGCTTGGGGCTACTTCCATAGGACACAAACCATCACGATAGAACTTGGAACTACATTATTGTGCCAGGTTTCAACGAGCTAGCACAAACCGTGTTTGATTTAGAGTTCCAACTACATGTATCCATATAGGAGAAAACAGAGTGAAACCTAAACATGAAAACGGTTACTGCAAAGGAACGGTTTAACCTAGAAGATCGAAATTCTGTGAGATAAGTGTGACTGGTGTACTGATCATTACCTGCAAGTATCATCAAGATTGGGTGAAAAAATGTTTGCTGAGATTTCAGGAAACTCGTAGATTTTGGTAGCTTGGCAACCCCTTTCAATGAAAGTGATTCTCATCAGTCTCTGCTTGGGCTACTTCCATAGGACACAAACCATAGCCATAGAACTTGGAACTACATTATTGTGCCAAGTTTCAAAGAGCTAGCAAAAACCGTGTTTGATTTAGAGTTCCAACTACATGTATCCATATAGGAGAAAACAGAGTGAAACCTAAACATGAAAACGGTTACTGCAAAGGAACGGTTTAACCTAGAAGAACGAAATTTGGAGAGCCAAATGCTATTGGTGTACTGATCATTAAATGGAAGTATCATCAAGATTGGGTGAAAAAATGATTGCTGAGATTTCAGGAAACTCGTAGTTTTTTGGAAGCTTGGCAACCCCTTTGAATGAAAGTGATTCTCGTCAGTCTCTGCTTGGGGCTACTTCCATAGGACACAAACCATGTCGATAGAACTTGGAACTACATTATTGTGCCAAGTTTCAAAGAGCTAGCACAAACCGTGTTTGATTTAGAGTTCCAACTACATGTATCCATATAGGAGAAAACAGAGTGAAACCAAAAACATGAAAACGGTTACTGCAAAGGAACGGTTTAACATAGAAGAACGAAATTTGGTGAGCCAAATGGGATTGGTGTACTGATCATTAAGTGGAAGTATCATCAAGATTGGGTTAAAAAAATGATTGCTGAGATTTCAGGAAACTCGAAGTTTTTTGGAAGCTTGGCAACCCCTTTCAATGAAAGTGATTCTCATCAGTCTCTGCTTGGGGCTACGTCCATAGGACACAAACCATAGCCATAGAACTTGGAACTACATTATGGTGCCAAGTTTCAAAGAGCTAGCACAAACCGTGTTTGATTTAGAGTTCCAACTACATGTATCCATATAGGAGAAAACAGAGTGAAACCTAAACATGAAAACGGCTTCTGCAAAGGAACGGTTTAACCTACAAGAACGAAATTTGGTTAGCCAAGTCTGACTGGTGTCCTGATCCTTACCTGCAAGTATCATCAAGATTATGTGAAAAAATGTTTGCTGAGATTTCAGGAAACTCGTAGTTTTTTGGAAGCTTTGCAACCCCTTTCAATGAAAGTGATTCTCGTCAGTCTCTGCTTGGGGCTACTTCAATAGGACACAAACCATAGCGATAGAACTTGGAAATACATTATTGTGCCAAGTTTCAATTAGAGTTCCAACTACATGTATCCATATAGGAGAAAACAGAGTAAATCCTAAACATGAAAACGGTTACTGAAAGGAATGGTTTAACCTAGAAGAACGATATTTGGTGAGCCAAGTATGATAGGTGTACTGGTCATTACCTGCAAGAACCATCACGATTGGGTGAAAAAATGATTGCTGAGATTTCAGGAAACTCGTAGTTTTTTGGAAGCTTGGCAACCCCTTTCAATGAAAGTGATTCTCGTCAGTCTCTGCTTGGGGCTAATTCCATAGGACACAAACCATAGCCATAGAACTTGGAACTACATTATTGTGCCAAGTTTCAAAGAGCTAGCACAAACCGTGTTTGATTTCGAGTTCCAACTACATGTATCCATATAGGAGAAAACAGAGTGAATCCTAAACATGAAAACAGTTACTGAAAGGAATGGTTTAACCTAGAAGAACGATATTTGGTGAGCCAAGTGTGTTTGGTGTACTGGTCATTACCTGCAAGAACCATCACGATTGGGTGAAAAAATGATTGCTGAGATTTCAGGAAACTCGTAGTTTTTTGGAAGCTTGGCAACCCCTTTCAATGAAAGTGATTCTCGTCAGTCTCTGCTTGGGGCTACTTCCATAGGACACAAACCATATCCATAGAACTTGGAACTACATTATTGTGCCAAGTTTCAAAGAGCTAGCACAAACCGTGTTTGATTTCGAGTTCCAACTACATGTATCCATATAGGAGAAAACAGAGTGAAACCTAAACATGAAAACGGATACTGCAAAGGAACGGTTTAACCTAGATGAACGAAATTTGGTGAGCCAAGTGGGACTGGTGTACTGATCATTACCTGCAAGTATCATCAAGATTGGGTGAAAAAATGTTTGCTGAGAATTCAGGAAAATCGTACTTTTTTGGAAGCTTGGAAACCCCTTTCAATGAAAGTGATTCTCGTCAGTCTCTGCTTGGGGCTACTTCCATAGGACACAAACCATAGCCATAGAACTTGGAACTACATTATGGTGCCAAGTTTCAAAGAGCTAGCACAAACCGTGTTTGATTTAGAGTTCCAACAACATGTATCCATATAGGAGAAAACAGAGTGAAACCTAAACATGAAAATGGTTACTGCAAAGGAACGGTTTAACCTAGAAGAACGAAATTTGGTGAGCCAAGTGGGACTGGTGTACTGATCATTACCTGCAAGTATCATCACGATTGGGTGAGAAAATGTTTGCTGAGATTTCAGGAAACTCGTAGTTTTTTGGAAGCTTGGCAACCCCTTTCAATGAAAGTGATTCTCGTCAGTCTCTGCTTGGGGCTACTTCCATAGGACAAAAATCATAGCCATAGAACATGGAACTGCATTATTGTGCCAAGTTTCAAAGAGCTAGCACAAACCGTGTTTGATTTAGAGTTCCAACTACATGTATCCATATAGGAGAAAACAGAGTGAAACCTAAACATGAAAACGGTTACTGCAAAGGAACGGTTTAACCTAGAATAACGAAATTTGGGGAGCCAAGTGGGACTAGTGTACTGATCATTACCTGCAAGTATCATCAAGATTGGGTGAAAAAATGTTTGCTGAGCATTCAGGAAACTCGTAGTTTTTGGGAAGCTTGGCAAACACTTTCAATGAAAGTGATTCTCGTCAGTCTCTGCTTGGGGCTACTTCCATAGGACACAAACCATCGCCATAGAACTTGGAACTACATTATTGTGCCAAGTTTCAAAGAGCTAGCACAAACCGTGTTTGATTTAGAGTTCCAACTACATGTATCCATATAGGAAAAATCAGAGTGAAACCTAAACATGAAAACGGTTACTGCAAAGGAACGGTTTAACCTAGAAGAACGAAATTTGGTGAGCCTAGTGGGATTTGTGTACTGATCATTAAATGGAAGTATCATCAAGATTGGGTGAAAAAAAGTTTGCTGAGATTTCAGGAAACTCGTAGTTTTTTGGAAGCTTGGCAACCCCTTTCAATGAAAGTGATTCTCGTCAGTCTCTGCTTGGGGCTACTTCCATAGGACACAAACCATAGCCATAGAACTTGGAACTACATTATGGTGCCAAGTTTCAAAGAGCTAGCACAAACCATGTTTGATTTAGCGTTCCAACTACATGTATCCATATAGGAGAAAACAGAGTGAAACCTAAACATGTAAACGGTTACTGCAAAGGAACGGTTTAACCTATAAGAACGAAGTTTGGTGAGCCTAGTGGGAATGGTGTACTGATCATTAAATGGAAGTATCATCAAGATTGGGTGAAAAAATGTTTGCTGAGATTTCAGGAAAATCGTACTTTTTTGGAAGCTTGGAAACCCCTTTCAATGAAAGTGATTCTCGTCAGTCTCTGCTTGGGGCTACTTCCATAGGACACAAACCATAGCCATAGAACTTGGAACTACATTATTGTGCCAAGTTTCAAAGAGCTAGCACAAACCGTGTTTGATTTCGAGTTCCAACTACATGTATCCATATAGGAGAAAACAGAGTGAAACCTAAACATGAAAATGGTTACTGTAAAGGAACGGTTTAACCTAGAAGAACGAAATTTGGTGAGCCAAGTGGGACTGGTGTACTGATCATTACCTGCAAGTATCATCACGATTGGGTGAAAAAATGTTTGCTGAGATTTCAGGAAACTCGTAGTTTTTTGGAAGCTTGGCAACCCCTTTCAATGAAAGTGATTCTCGTCAGTCTCTGCTTGGGGCTACTTCCATAGGACAAAAATCATAGCCATAGAACTTGGAACTGCATTATTGTGCCAAGTTTCAAAGAGCTAGCACAAACCGTGTTTGATTTCGAGTTCCAACTACATGTATCCATATAGGAGAAAACAGAGTGAAACCTAAACATGAAAACGGTTACTGCAAAGGAACGGTTTAACCTAGAAGAACGAAATTTGGTGAGCCTAGTGGGATTGGTGTACTGATCATTAAATGGAAGTATCATCAAGATTGGGTGAAAAAAAGTTTGCTGAGATTTCAGGAAACTCGTAGTTTTTTGGACGCTTGGCAACCCCTTTCAATGAAAGTGATTCTCGTCAGTCTCTGCTTGGGGCTACTTCCATAGGACACAAACCATAGCCATAGAACTTGGAACTACATTATGGTGCCAGGATTCAAAGAGCTAGCACAAACCACGTTTGATTTAGCGTTCCAACTACATGTATCCATATATGAGAAAACCGAGTGAAACCTAAACATGTAAACGGTTACTGCAAAGGAACGGTTTAACCTAGAAGAACGAGGTTTGGTGAGCCTAGTGGGATTGGTGTACTGATCATTAAATGGAAGTATCATCAAGATTGGGTGAAAAAATGATTGCTGAGATTTCAGGAAACTCGTAGTTTTTTGGAAGCTTGGCAACCCCTTTCAATGAAAGTGATTCTCGTCAGTCTCTGCTTGGGGCTACTTCCATAGGACAAAAATCATAGCCATAGAACATGGAACTGCATTATTGTGCCAAGTTTCAAAGAGCTAGCACAAACCGTGTTTGATTTAGAGTTCCAACTCCATGTATCCATATAGGAGAAAACAGAGTGAAACCTAAACATGAAAACGGTTACTGCAAAGGAACGGTTTAACCTAGAATAACGAAATTTGGGGAGCCAAGTGGGACTAGTGTACTGATCATTACCTGCAAGTATCATCAAGATTGGGTGAAAAAATGTTTGCTGAGCATTCAGGAAACTCGTAGTTTTTGGGAAGCTTGGCAAACACTTTCAATGAAAGTGATTCTCGTCAGTCTCTGCTTGGGGCTACTTCCATAGGACACAAACCATCGCCATAGAACTTGGAACTACATTATTGTGCCAAGTTTCAAAGAGCTAGCACAAACCGTGCTTGATTTAGAGTTCCAACTACATGTATCCATATAGGAAAAATCAGAGTGAAACCTAAACATGAAAACGGTTACTGCAAAGGAACGGTTTAACCTAGAAGAACGAAATTTGGTGAGCCTAGTGGGATTTGTGTACTGATCATTAAATGGAAGTATCATCAAGATTGGGTGAAAAAAAGTTTGCTGAGATTTCAGGAAACTCGTAGTTTTTTGGAAGCTTGGCAACCCCTTTCAATGAAAGTGATTCTCGTCAGTCTCTGCTTGGGGCTACTTCCATAGGACAGAAACCATAGCCATAGAACTTGGAACTACATTATGGTGCCAAGTTTCAAAGAGCTAGCACAAACCATGTTTGATTTAGCGTTCCAACTACATGTATCCATATAGGAGAAAACAGAGTGAAACCTAAACATGTAAACGGTTACTGCAAAGGAACGGTTTAACCTATAAGAACGAAGTTTGGTGAGCCTAGTGGGAATGGTGTACTGATCATTAAATGGAAGTATCATCAAGATTGGGTGAAAAAATGTTTGCTGAGATTTCAGGAAAATCGTACTTTTTTGGAAGCTTGGAAACCCCTTTCAATGAAAGTGATTCTCGTCAGTCTCTGCTTGGGGCTACTTCCATAGGACACAAACCATAGCCATAGAACTTGGAACTACATTATTGTGCCAAGTTTCAAAGAGCTAGCACAAACCGTGTTTGATTTCGAGTTCCAACTACATGTATCCATATAGGAGAAAACAGAGTGAAACCTAAACATGAAAATGGTTACTGTAAAGGAACGGTTTAACCTAGAAGAACGAAATTTGGTGAGCCAAGTGGGACTGGTGTACTGATCATTACCTGCAAGTATCATCACGATTGGGTGAAAAAATGTTTGCTGAGATTTCAGGAAACTCGTAGTTTTTTGGAAGCTTGGCAACCCCTTTCAATGAAAGTGATTCTCGTCAGTCTCTGCTTGGGGCTACTTCCATAGGACAAAAATCATAGCCATAGAACTTGGAACTGCATTATTGTGCCAAGTTTCAAAGAGCTAGCACAAACCGTGTTTGATTTCGAGTTCCAACTACATGTATCCATATAGGAGAAAACAGAGTGAAACCTAAACATGAAAACGGTTACTGCAAAGGAACGGTTTAACCTAGAAGAACGAAATTTGGTGAGCCTAGTGGGATTGGTGTACTGATCATTAAATGGAAGTATCATCAAGATTGGGTGAAAAAAAGTTTGCTGAGATTTCAGGAAACTCGTAGTTTTTTGGACGCTTGGCAACCCCTTTCAATGAAAGTGATTCTCGTCAGTCTCTGCTTGGGGCTACTTCCATAGGACACAAACCATAGCCATAGAACTTGGAACTACATTATGGTGCCAGGATTCAAAGAGCTAGCACAAACCACGTTTGATTTAGCGTTCCAACTACATGTATCCATATATGAGAAAACCGAGTGAAACCTAAACATGTAAACGGTTACTGCAAAGGAACGGTTTAACCTAGAAGAACGAGGTTTGGTGAGCCTAGTGGGATTGGTGTACTGATCATTAAATGGAAGTATCATCAAGATTGGGTGAAAAAATGATTGCTGAGATTTCAGGAAAATCGTAGTTTTTTGGAAGCTTGGCAACCCCTTTCAATGAAAGTGATTCTCGTCAGTCTCTGCTTGGGGCTACTTCCATAGGACAAAAATCATAGCCATAGAACTTGGAACTACATTATTGTGCAAAGTTTCAAAGAGGTAGCACAAACCGTGTTTGATTTAGAGTTCCAACTCCATGTATCCATATAGGAGAAAACAGAGTGAAACCTAAACATGAAAACGGTTACTGCAAAGGAACGGTTTAACCTAGAAGATCGAAATTCAGTCAGCCAAGTGTGACTGGTGTACTGATCATTACCTGCAAGTATCATCAAGATTGGGTGAAAAAATGTTTGCTGAGATTTCAGGAAACTCGTAGGTTTTGGTAGCTTGGCAACCCCTTTCAATGAAAGTGAGTCTCATCAGTCTCTGCTTGGGGCTACTTCCATAGGACACAAACCATAGCCATAGAACTTGGAACTACATTATTGTGCCAAGTTTCAAAGAGGTAGCACAAACCGTGTTTGATTTAGAGTTCCAACTACATGTATCCATATAGGAGAAAACAGAGTGAAACCTAAACATGAAAACATATACTGCAAAGGAACGGTTTAACCTAGAAGAACGAAATTTGGTCAGCCAAGTGGGACTAGTGTCCTGATCCTTACCTGCAAGTATCATCAAGATTGGGTGAAAAAATGTTTGCTGAGATTTCAGGAAACTCGTAGTTTTTTGGAAGCTTGGGAACCCCTTTCAATGAAAGTGATTCTCGTCAGTCTCTGCTTGGGGCTACTTCCATACAACACAAACCATAATCATAGAACTTGGAACTACATTATTGTGCAAAGTTTCAAAGAGGTAGCACAAACCGTGTTTGATTTAGAGTTCCAACTCCATGTATCCATATAGGAGAAAACAGAGTGAAACCTAAACATGAAAACGGTTACTTCAAAGGAACGGTTTAACCTAGAATAACGAAATTTGGGGAGCCAAGTGGGACTAGTGTACTGATCATTACCTGCAAGTATCATCAAGATTGGGTGAAAAAATGTTTGCTGAGCATTCAGGAAACTCGTAGTTTTTGGGAAGCTTGGCAAACACTTTCAATGAAAGTGATTCTCGTCAGTCTCTGCTTGGGGCTACTTCCATAGGACACAAACCATCGCCATAGAACTTGGAACTACATTATTGTGCCAAGTTTCAAAGAGCTAGCACAAACCGTGTTTGATTTAGAGTTCCAACTACATGTATCCATATAGGAAAAATCAGAGTGAAACCTAAACATGAAAACGGTTACTGCAAAGGAACGGTTTAACCTAGAAGAACGAAATTTGGTGAGCCTAGTGGGATTTGTGTACTGATCATTAAATGGAAGTATCATCAAGATTGGGTGAAAAAAAGTTTGCTGAGATTTCAGGAAACTCGTAGTTTTTTGGAAGCTTGGCAACCCCTTTCAATGAAAGTGATTCTCGTCAGTCTCTGCTTGGGGCTACTTCCATAGGACAGAAACCATAGCCATAAAACTTGGAACTACATTATGGTGCCAAGTTTCAAAGAGCTAGCACAAACCATGTTTGATTTAGCGTTCCAACTACATGTATCCATATAGGAGAAAACAGAGTGAAACCTAAACATGTAAACGGTTACTGCAAAGGAACGGTTTAACCTATAAGAACGAAGTTTGGTGAGCCTAGTGGGAATGGTGTACTGATCATTAAATGGAAGTATCATCAAGATTGGGTGAAAAAATGTTTGCTGAGATTTCAGGAAAATCGTACTTTTTTGGAAGCTTGGAAACCCCTTTCAATGAAAGTGATTCTCGTCAGTCTCTGCTTGGGGCTACTTCCATAGGACACAAACCATAGCCATAGAACTTGGAACTACATTATTGTGCCAAGTTTCAAAGAGCTAGCACAAACCGTGTTTGATTTCGAGTTCCAACTACATGTATCCATATAGGAGAAAACAGAGTGAAACCTAAACATGAAAATGGTTACTGTAAAGGAACGGTTTAACCTAGAAGAACGAAATTTGGTGAGCCAAGTGGGACTGGTGTACTGATCATTACCTGCAAGTATCATCACGATTGGGTGAAAAAATGTTTGCTGAGATTTCAGGAAACTCGTAGTTTTTTGGAAGCTTGGCAACCCCTTTCAATGAAAGTGATTCTCGTCAGTCTCTGCTTGGGCTACTTCCATACAACACAAACCATAATCATAGAACTTGGAACTACATTAATGTGCCAAGTTTCAAAGAGCTAGCAAAAACCGTGTTTGATTTAGAGTTCCAACTACATGTATCCATATAGGAGAAAACAGAGTGAAACCTAAACATGAAAAAGGTTACTGCAAAGGAACGGTTTAACCTAGAAGAACGAAATTTGGTCAGCCAAGTGGGACTGGTGTCCTGATCCTGACCTGCAAGTATCATCAAGATTGGGTGAAAAAATGTTTGCTGAGATTTCAGGAAACTCGTAGTTTTTTGGAAGCTTGGCAACCCCTTTCAATGAAAGTGATTCTCGTCAGTCTCTGCTTGGGGCTACTTCCATAGAACACAAACCATAATCATAGAACTTGGAACTACATTATTGTGCAAAGTTTCAAAGAGGTAGCACAAACCGTGTTTGATTTAGAGTTCCAACTCCATGTATCCATATAGGAGAAAACAGAGTGAAACCTAAACATGAAAACGGTTACTGCAAAGGAACGGTTTAACCTAGAAGATCGAAATTCAGTCAGCCAAGTGTGACTGGTGTACTGATCATTACCTGCAAGTATCATCAAGATTGGGTGAAAAAATGTTTGCTGAGATTTCAGGAAACTCGTAGGTTTTCGTAGCTTGGCAACCCCTTTCAATGAAAGTGATTCTCATCAGTCTCTGCTTGGGGCTACTTCCATAGGACACAAACCATAGCCATAGAACTTGGAACTACATTATTGTGCCAAGTTTCAAAGAGGTAGCACAAACCGTGTTTGATTTAGAGTTCCAACTACATGTATCCATATAGGAGAAAACAGAGTGAAACCTAAACATGAAAACATATACTGCAAAGGAACGGTTTAACCTAGAAGAACGAAATTTGGTCAGCCAAGTGGGACTAGTGTCCTGATCCTTACCTGCAAGTATCATCAAGATTGGGTGAAAAAATGTTTGCTGAGATTTCAGGAAACTCGTAGTTTTTTGGAAGCTTGGGAACCCCTTTCAATGAAAGTGATTCTCGTCAGTCTCTGCTTGGGGCTACTTCCATAGGACACAAACCATAATCATAGAACTTGGAACTACATTATTGTGCAAAGTTTCAAAGAGGTAGCACAAACCGTGTTTGATTTAGAGTTCCAACACCATGTATCCATATAGGAGAAAACAGAGTGAAACCTAAACATGAAAACGGTTACTGCAAAGGAACGGTTTAACCTAGAATAACGAAATTTGGGGAGCCAAGTGGGACTAGTGTACTGATCATTACCTGCAAGTATCATCAAGATTGGGTGAAAAAATGTTTGCTGAGCATTCAGGAAACTCGTAGTTTTTGGGAAGCTTGGGAACCCCTTTCAATGAAAGTGATTCTCGTCAGTCTCTGCTTGGGGCTACTTCCATAGGACACAAACCATCGCCATAGAACTTGGAACTACATTATTGTGCCAAGTTTCAAAGAGCTAGCACAAACCGTGTTTGATTTAGAGTTCCAACTACATGTATCCATATAGGAAAAATCAGAGTGAAACCTAAACATGAAAACGGTTACTGCAAAGGAACGGTTTAACCTAGAAGAACGAAATTTGGTGAGCCTAGTGGGATTTGTGTACTGATCATTAAATGGAAGTATCATCAAGATTGGGTGAAAAAAAGTTTGCTGAGATTTCAGGAAACTCGTAGTTTTTTGGAAGCTTGGCTACCCCTTTCAATGAAAGTGATTCTCGTCAGTCTCTGCTTGGGGCTACTTCCATAGGACAGAAACCATAGCCATAGAACTTGGAACTACATTATGGTGCCAAGTTTCAAAGAGCTAGCACAAACCATGTTTGATTTAGCGTTCCAACTACATGTATCCATATAGGAGAAAACAGAGTGAAACCTAAACATGTAAACGGTTACTGCAAAGGAACGGTTTAACCTATAAGAACGAAGTTTGGTGAGCCTAGTGGGAATGGTGTACTGATCATTAAATGGAAGTATCATCAAGATTGGGTGAAAAAATGTTTGCTGAGATTTCAGGAAAATCGTACTTTTTTGGAAGCTTGGAAACCCCTTTCAATGAAAGTGATTCTCGTCAGTCTCTGCTTGGGGCTACTTCCATAGGACACAAACCATAGCCATAGAACTTGGAACTACATTATTGTGCCAAGTTTCAAAGAGCTAGCACAAACCGTGTTTGATTTCGAGTTCCAACTACATGTATCCATATAGGAGAAAACAGAGTGAAACCTAAACATGAAAATGGTTACTGTAAAGCAACGGTTTAACCTAGAAGAACGAAATTTGGTGAGCCAAGTGGGACTGGTGTACTGATCATTACCTGCAAGTATCATCACGATTGGGTGAAAAAATGTTTGCTGAGATTTCAGGAAACTCGTAGTTTTTTGGAAGCTTGGCAACCCCTTTCAATGAAAGTGATTCTCGTCAGTCTCTGCTTGGGGCTACTTCCATAGGACAAAAATCATAGTCATAGAACTTGGAACTGCATTATTGTGCCAAGTTTCAAAGAGCTAGCACAAACCGTGTTTGATTTCGAGTTCCAACTACATGTATCCATATAGGAGAAAACAGAGTGAAACCTAAACATGAAAACGGTTACTGCAAAGGAACGGTTTAACCTAGAAGAACGAAATTTGGTGAGCCTAGTGGGATTGGTGTACTGATCATTAAATGGAAGTATCATCAAGATTGGGTGAAAAAAAGTTTGCTGAGATTTCAGGAAACTCGTAGTTTTTTGGACGCTTGGCAACCCCTTTCAATGAAAGTGATTCTCGTCAGTCTCTGCTTGGGGCTACTTCCATAGGACACAAACCATAGCCATAGAACTTGGAACTACATTATGGTGCCAAGATTCAAAGAGCTAGCACAAACCACGTTTGATTTAGCGTTCCAACTACATGTATCCTTATATGAGAAAACCGAGTGAAACCTAAACATGTAAACGGTTACTGCAAAGGAACGGTTTAACCTAGAAGAACGAGGTTTGGTGAGCCTAGTGGGATTGGTGTACTGATCATTAAATGGAAGTATCATCAAGATTGGGTGAAAAAATGATTGCTGAGATTTCAGGAAACTCGTAGTTTTTTGGAAGCTTGGCAACCCCTTTCAATGAAAGTGATTCTCGTCAGTCTCTGCTTGGGGCTACTTCCATAGGACAAAAATCATAGCCATAGAACATGGAACTGCATTATTGTGCCAAGTTTCAAAGAGCTAGCACAAACCGTGTTTGATTTAGAGTTCCAACTCCATGTATCCATATAGGAGAAAACAGAGTGAAACCTAAACATGAAAACGGTTACTGCAAAGGAACGGTTTAACCTAGAATAACGAAATTTGGGGAGCCAAGTGGGACTAGTGTACTGATAATTACCTGCAAGTATCATCAAGATTGGGTGAAAAAATGTTTGCTGAGCATTCAGGAAACTCGTAGTTTTTGGGAAGCTTGGCAAACACTTTCAATGAAAGTGATTCTCGTCAGTCTCTGCTTGGGGCTACTTCCATAGGACACAAACCATCGCCATAGAACTTGGAACTACATTATGGTGCCAAGTTTCAAAGAGCTAGCACAAACCGTGTTTGATTTAGAGTTCCAACTACATGTATCCATATAGGAGAAATCAGAGTGAAACCTAAACATGAAAACGGTTACTGCAAAGGAACGGTTTAACCTAGAAGAATGAAATTTGGTGAGCCTAGTGGGATTTGTGTACTGATCATTAAATGGAAGTATCATCAAGATTGGGTGAAAAAAAGTTTGCTGAGATTTCAGGAAACTCGTAGTTTTTTGGAAGCTTGGCAACCCCTTTCAATGAAAGTGATTCTCGTCAGTCTCTGCTTGGGGCTACTTCCATAGGACACAAACCATAGCCATAGAACTTGGAACTACATTATGGTGCCAAGTTTCAAAGAGCTAGCACAAACCATGTTTGATTTAGCGTTCCAACTACATGTATCCATATAGGAGAAAACAGAGTGAAACCTAAACATGTAAACGGTTACTGCAAAGGAACGGTTTAACCTATAAGAACGAAGTTTGGTGAGCCTAGTGGGAATGGTGTACTGATCATTAAATGGAAGTATCATCAAGATTGGGTGAAAAAATGTTTGCTGAGATTTCAGGAAAATCGTACTTTTTTGGAAGCTTGGAAACCCCTTTCAATGAAAGTGATTCTCGTCAGTCTCTGCTTGGGGCTACTTCCATAGGACACAAACCACAGCCATAGAACTTGGAACTACATTATTGTGCCAAGTTTCAAAGAGCTAGCACAAACCGTGTTTGATTTCGAGTTCCAACTACATGTATCCATATAGGAGAAAACAGAGTGAAACCTAAACATGAAAATGGTTACTGTAAAGGAACGGTTTAACCTAGAAGAACGAAATTTGGTGAGCCAAGTGGGACTGGTGTACTGATCATTACCTGCAAGTATCATCACGATTGGGTGAAAAAATGTTTGCTGAGATTTCAGGAAACTCGTAGTTTTTTGGAAGCTTGGCAACCCCTTTCAATGAAAGTGATTCTCGTCAGTCTCTGCTTGGGGCTACTTCCATACAACACAAACCATAATCATAGAACTTGGAACTACATTATTGTGCAAAGTTTCAAAGAGGTAGCACAAACCGTGTTTGATTTAGAGTTCCAACTCCATGTATCCATATAGGAGAAATCAGAGTGAAACCTAAACATGAAAACGGTTACTGCAAAGGAACGGTTTAACCTAGAAATACGAAATTTGGTGAGCCTAGTGGGATTTGTGTACTGATCATTAAATGGAAGTATCATCAAGATTGGGTGAAAAAAAGTTTGCTGAGATTTCAGGAAACTCGTAGTTTTTTGGAAGCTTGGCAACCCCTTTCAATGAAAGTGATTCTCCTCAGTCTCTGCTTGGGGCTACTTCCATAGGACACAAACCATAGCCATAGAACTTGGAACTACATTATGGTGCCAAGTTTCAAAGAGCTAGCACAAACCATGTTTGATTTAGCGTTCCAACTACATGTATCCATATAGGAGAAAACAGAGTGAAACCTAAACATGTAAACGGTTACTGCAAAGGAACGGTTTAACCTAGAAGAACGAAGTTTGGTGAGCCTAGTGGGATTGGTATACTGATCATTAAATGGAAGTATCATCAAGATTCGGTGAAAAAATGTTTGTTGAGATTTCAGGAAACTCGTAGTTTTTTGGAAGCTTGGCAACCCCTTTCAATGAAAGTGATTCTCGTCAGTCTCTGCTTGGGGCTACTTCCATAGGACACAAACCATATCCATAGAACTTGGAACTACATTATTGTGCCAAGTTTCAACGAGCTAGCACAAACCGTGTTTGATTTAGAGTTCCAACTACATGTATCCGTATAGGAGAAAACAGAGTGAAACCTAAACATGAAAACGGTTACTGCAAAGGAACGGTTTAAACTAGAAGATCGAAATTCAGTGAGCCAAGTGTGACTGGTGTACTGATCATTACCTGCAAGTATCATCAAGATTGGGTGAAAAAATGTTTGCTGAGATTTCAGGAAACTCGTAGGTTTTGGTAGCTTGGCAACCCCTTTCAATGAAAGTGATTCTCATCAGTCTCTGCTTGGGGCTACTTCCATAGGACACAAACCATAGCCATAGAACTTGGAACTACATTAATGTGCCAAGTTCAAAGAGCTAGCAAAAACCGTGTTTGATTTAGAGTTCCAACTACATGTATCCATATAGGAGAAAACAGAGTGAAACCTAAACATGAAAAAGGTTACTGCAAAGGAACGGTTTAACCTAGAAGAACGAAATTTGGTCAGCCAAGTGGGACTGGTGTCCTGATCCTTACCTGCAAGTATCATCAAGATTGGGTGAAAAAATGTTTGCTGAGATTTCAGGAAACTCGTAGTTTTTTGGAAGCTTGGCAACCCCTTTCAATGAAAGTGATTCTCGTCAGTCTCTGCTTGGGGCTACTTCCATAGAACACAAACCATAATCATAGAACTTGGAACTACATTATTGTGCAAAGTTTCAAAGAGGTAGCACAAACCGTGTTTGATTTAGAGTTCCAACTCCATGTATCCATATAGGAGAAAACAGAGTGAAACCTAAACATGAAAACGGTTACTGCAAAGGAATGGTTTAACCTAGAAGATCGAAATTCAGTCAGCCAAGTGTGACTGGTGTACTGATCATTACCTGCAAGTATCATCAAGATTGGGTGAAAAAATGTTTGCTGAGATTTCAGGAAACTCGTAGGTTTTGGTAGCTTGGCAACCCCTTTCAATGAAAGTGATTCTCATCAGTCTCTGCTTGGGGCTACTTCCATAGGACACAAACCATAGCCATAGAACTTGGAACTACATTATTGTGCCAAGTTTCAAAGAGGTAGCACAAATCGTGTTTGATTTAGAGTTCCAACTACATGTATCCATATAGGAGAAAACAGAGTGAAACCTAAACATGAAAACATATACTGCAAAGGAACGGTTTAACCTAGAAGAACGAAATTTGGTCAGCCAAGTGGGACTAGTGTCCTGATCCTTACCTGCAAGTATCATCAAGATTGGGTGAAAAAATGTTTGCTGAGATTTCAGGAAACTCGTAGTTTTTTGGAAGCTTGGGAACCCCTTTCAATGAAAGTGATTCTCGTCAGTCTCTGCTTGGGGCTACTTCCATACAACACAAACCATAATCATAGAACTTGGAACTACATTATTGTGCAAAGTTTCAAAGAGGTAGCACAAACCGTGTTTGATTTAGAGTTCCAACTCCATGTATCCATATAGGAGAAAACAGAGTGAAACCTAAACATGAAAACGGTTACTGCAAAGGAACGGTTTAACCTAGAATAACGAAATTTGGGGAGCCAAGTGGGACTAGTGTACTGATCATTACCTGCAAGTATCATCAAGATTGGGTGAAAAAATGTTTGCTGAGCATTCAGGAAACTCGTAGTTTTTGGGAAGCTTGGCAACCCCTTTCAATGAAAGTGATTCTCGTCAGTCTCTGCTTGGGGCTACTTCCATAGGACACAAACCATCGCCATAGAACTTGGAACTACATTATTGTGCCAAGTTTCAAAGAGCTAGCACAAACCGTGTTTGATTTAGAGTTCCAACTACATGTATCCATATAGGAGAAATCAGAGTGAAACCTAAACATGAAAACGGTTACTGCAAAGGAACGGTTTAACCTAGAAGAACGAAATTTGGTGAGCCTAGTGGGATTTGTGTACTGATCATTAAATTCAAGTATCATCAAGATTGGGTGAAAAAAAGTTTGCTGAGATTTCAGGAAACTCGTAGTTTTTTGGAAGCTTGGCAACCCCTTTCAATGAAAGTGATTCTCGTCAGTCTCTGCTTGGGGCTACTTCCATAGGACACAAACCATAGCCATAGAACATGGAACTACATTATGGTGCCAAGTTTCAAAGAGCTAGCACAAACCATGTTTGATTTAGCGTTCCAACTGCATGTATCCATATAGGAGAAAACAGAGTGAAACCTAAACATGTAAACGGTTACTGCAAAGGAACGGTTTAACCTAGAAGAACGAAGTTTGGTGAGCCTAGTGGGATTGGTGTACTGATCCTTACCTGCAAGTATCATCAAGATTGGGTGAAAAAATGTTTGCTGAGATTTCAGGAAACTCGTAGTTTTTTGGAAGCTTGGCAACCCCTTTCAATGAAAGTGATTCTCGTCAGTCTCTGCTTGGGGCTAATTCCATAGGACACAAACCATAGCCATAGAACTTGGAACTACATTATTGTGCCAAGTTTCAAAGAGGTAGCACAAACCGTGTTTGATTTAGAGTTCCAACTATATGTATCCATATTGGAGAAATCAGAGTGAAACCTAAACATGAGAACGGTTACTGCAAAGGAACGGTTTAACCTAGAAGAACGAAATTTGGTGAGCCAAGTGGGATTGGTGTACTGATCATTAAATGGAAGTATCATAAATATTGGGAGAAAAAATGATTGCTGAGATTTCAGGAAACTCGTAGTTTTTTGGAAGCTTGGCAACCCCTTTCAATGAAAGGGATTCTCGTCAGTCTCTGCTTGGGGCTACTTCCATAGGACACAAACCATAGCCATAGAACTTGGAACTACATTATTGTGCCACGTTTCAAACAGGTAGCACAAACCGTGTTTGATTTACATTTCCAACTACATGTATCCATATTTGAGAAAACAGAGTGAAACCTAAACATGAAAACGGTTACTGCAAAGGAACGGTTTAACCTAGAAGATCGAAATTCGGTGAGCCAAGTGTAACTGGTGTACTGATCATTACATGCAAGTATCATCAAGATTGGGTGAAAAAATGTTTGCTGAGATTTAAGGAAACACGTAGGTTTTGGTAGCTTGGCAACCCCTTTCAATGAAAGTGATTCTCATCATTCTCTGCTTGGGGCTACTTCCATAGGACACAAACCATAGCCATAGAACTTGGAACTACATTATGGTGCCAAGTTTCAAAGAGCTAGCACAAACCGTGTTTGATTTAGAGTTCCAACAACATGTATCCATATAGGAGAAAACACAGTGAAACCTAAACATGAAACGGTTACTGCAAAGGAACGGTTTACCTAGAAGAACGAAATTTGGGGAGCCAAGTGGGACTAGTGTACTGATCATTACCTGCAAATATCATCAAGATTGGGTGAAAAAATGTTTGCTGAGATTTCAGGAAACTCGTAGTTTTTTGGAATCTTGGCAACGACTTTCAATGAAAATGATTCTCCTCAGTCTCTCCTTGGGGCTACTTCCATAGGACACAAACCATAGCCATAGAACTTGGAACTACATTATTGTGCCAAGTTTCAAAGAGCTAGCACAAACCGTGTTTGATTTAGATTTCCAACTACATGTATCCATATAGGAGAAATCAGAGTGAAACCTAAACATGAAAACGGTTACTGCAAAGGAATGGTTTAACCTAGAAGAACGAAATTTGGTGAGCCTAGTGGGATTGGTGTAATGATCATTAAATGGAAGTATCATCAAGATTGGGTGAAAAAAAGTTTGCTGAGATTTCAGGAAACTCGTAGTTTTTTGGAAGCTTCGCAACCCCTTTCAATGAAAGTGATTCTCGTCAGTCTCTGCTTGGGGCTACTTCCATAGGACACAAACCATAGCCATAGAACTTGGAACTACATTATGGTGCCAAGTTTCAAAGAGCTAGCACAAACCATGTTTGATTTAGCGTTCCAACTACATGTATCCATATAGGAGAAAACAGAGTGAAACCTAAACATGTAAACGGTTACTGCAAAGGAACGGTTTAACCTAGAAGAACGAAGTTTGGTGAGCCTAGTGGGAATGGTGTACTGATCATTAAATGGAAGTATCATCAAGATTGGGTGAAAAAATGTTTGTTGAGATTTCAGGAAACTCGTAGTTTTTTGGAAGCTTGGCAACCCCTTTCAATGAAAGTGATTCTCGTCAGTCTCTGCTTGGGGCTAATTCCATAGGACACAAACCATATCCATAGAACTTGGAACTACATTATTGTGCCAAGTTTCAAAGAGCTAGCACAAACCGTGTTTGATTTAGAGTTCCAACTACATGTATCCATATAGGAGAAAACAGAGTGAAACCTAAACATGAAAACGGTTACTGCAAAGGAACGGTTTAACCTAGAAGAACGAAATGTGGTGAGCCAAATGGGACTGGTGTACTGATCATTAAGTGGAAGTATCATCAAGATTGGGTGAAAAAATGATTGCTGAGATTTCAGGAAACTCGTAGTTTTTTGGAAGCTTGGCAACCCCTTTCAATGAAAGGGATTCTCGTCAGTCTCTGCTTGGGGCTACTTCCATAGGACACAAACCATAGCCATAGAACTTGGAACTACATTATTGTGCCAAGTTTCAAAGAGGTAGCACAAACCGTGTTTGATTTACATTTCCAACTCCATGTATCCATATAGGAGAAATCAGAGTGAAACCTAAACATGAAAACGGTTACTGCAAAGGAACGGTTTAACCTATAAGAATGAAATTTGGGGAGCCAAGTGGGACTGGTGTACTGATCATTACCTGCAAGTATCATCAAGATTGGGTGAAAAAATGTTTGCTGAGCATTCAGGAAACTCGTAGTTTTTGGGAAGCTTGGCAAACCCTTTCAATGAAAGTGATTCTCGTCAGTCTCTGCTTGGGGCTACTTCCATAGGACACAAACCATCGCCATAGAACTTGGAACTACATTATTGTGCCAAGTTTCAAAGAGCTAGCACAAACCGTGTTTGATTTAGAGTTCCAACAACATGTATCCATATAGGAGAAATCAGAGTGAAACCTAAACATGAAAACGGTTACTGCAAAGGAACGGTTTAACCTAGAAGAACGAAATTTGGTGAGCCTAGTGGGATTTGTGTACTGATCATTAAATGGAAGTATCATCAAGATTGGGTGAAAAAAAGTTTGCTGAGATTTCAGGAAACTCGTAGTTTTTTGGAAGCTTCGCAACCCCTTTCAATGAAAGTGATTCTCGTCAGTCTCTGCTTGGGGCTACTTCCATAGGACACAAACCATAGCCATAGAACTTGGAACTACATTATGGTGCCAAGTTTCAAAGAGCTAGCACAAACCATGTTTGATTTAGCGTTCCAACTACATGTATCCATATAGGAGAAAACAGAGTGAAACCTAAACATGTAAACGGTTACTGCAAAGGAACGGTTTAACCTAGAAGAACGAAGTTTGGTGAGCCTAGTGGGATTGGTGTACTGATCATTAAATGGAAGTATCATCAAGATTGGGTGAAAAAATGTTTGTTGAGATTTCAGGAAACTCGTAGTTTTTTGGAAGCTTGGCAACCCCTTTCAATGAAAGTGATTCTCGTCAGTCTCTGCTTGGGGCTAATTCCATAGGACACAAACCATAGCCATAGAACTTGGAACTACATTATTGTGCCAAGTTTCAAAGAGCTAGCACAAACCGTGTTTGATTTACATTTCCAACTACATGTATCCATATTGGAGAAAACAGAGTGAAACCTAAACATGAGAACGGTTACTGCAAAGCAAAGGTTTAACCTAGAAGAACGAAATTTGGTGAGCCAAGTGGGATTGGTGTACTGATCATTAAATGGAAGTATCATAAATATTGGGAGAAAAAATGATTGCTGAGATTTCAGGAAACTCGTAGTTTTTTGGAAGCTTGGCAACCCCTTTCAATGAAAGGGATTCTCGTCAGTCTCTGCTTGGGGCTACTTCCATAGGACACAAACCATAGCCATAGAACTTGGAACTACATTATTGTGCCACGTTTCAAAGAGGTAGCACAAACCGTGTTTGATTTACATTTCCAACTACATGTATCCATATTGGAGAAATCAGAGTGAAACCTAAACATGAAAACGGTTACTGCAAAGGAACGGTTTAACCTATAAGAACGAAATTTGGTGTGCCAAGTGGGACTGGTGTACTGATCATTAAGTGGAAGTATCATCAAGTTTGGGTGAAAAAATATTTGCTGAGATTTCAGGAAACTCGTAGTTTTTTGGAAGCTTGGCAACCCCTTTCAATGAAAGTGATTCTCGTCAGTCTCTGCTTGGGGCTACTTCCATAGGACACAAACCATAACCATAGAACTTGGAACTATATTATTTTGCCAAGTTTCAAAGAGCTAGCACAAACCGTGTTTGATTCAGAGTTCCAAATACATGTATCCATATAGGAGAAAACAGAGTGAATCCTAAACATGAAAACGGTTACTGCAAAGGAACGGTTTAACCTAGAAGATCGAAATTCGGTGAGCCAAGTGTAACTGGTGTACTGATCATTACATGCAAGTATCATCAAGATTGGGTGAAAAAATGTTTGCTGAGATTTCAGGAAACACGTAGGTTTTGTAGCTTGGCAACCCCTTTCAATGAAAGTGATTCTCATCAGTCTCTGCTTGGGGCTACTTCCATAGGACACAAACCATAGCCATAGAACTTGGAACTACATTATGGTGCCAAGTTTCAAAGAGCTAGCACAAACCGTGTTTGATTTAGAGTTCCAACAACATGTATCCATATAGGAGAAAACACAGTGAAACCTAAACATGAAAACGGTTACTGCAAAGGAACGGTTTAACCTATAAGAATGAAATTTGGTGTGCCAAGTGGGACTGGTGTACTGATCATTACCTGCAAGTATCATCAAGATTGGGTGAAAAAATGTTTGCTGAGCATTCAGGAAACTCGTAGTTTTTGGGAAGCTTGGCAAACCCTTTCAATGAAAGTGATTCTCGTCAGTCTCTGCTTGGGGCTACTTCCATAGGACACAAACCATCGCCATAGAACTTGGAACTACATTATTGTGCCAAGTTTCAAAGAGCTAGCACAAACCGTGTTTGATTTAGAGTTCCAACTACATGTATCCATATAGGAGAAATCAGAGTGAAACCTAAACATGAAAACGGTTACTGCAAAGGAACGGTTTAACCTAGAAGAACGAAATTTGGGGAGCCAAGTGGGACTAGTGTACTGATCATTACCTGCAAATATCATCAAGATTGGGTGAAAAAATGTTTGCTGAGATTTCAGGAAACTCGTAGTTTTTTGGAATCTTGGCAACGACTTTCAATGAAAATGATTCTCCTCAGTCTCTCCTTGGGGCTACTTCCATAGGACACAAACCATAGCCATAGAACTTGGAACTACATTATTGTGCCAAGTTTCAAAGAGCTAGCACAAACCGTGTTTGATTTAGATTTCCAACTACATGTATCCATATAGGAGAAATCAGAGTGAAACCTAAACATGAAAACGGTTACTGCAAAGGAATGGTTTAACCTAGAAGAACGAAATTTGGTGAGCCTAGTGGGATTGGTGTAATGATCATTAAATGGAAGTATCATCAAGATTGGGTGAAAAAAAGTTTGCTGAGATTTCAGGAAACTCGTAGTTTTTTGGAAGCTTGGCAACCCCTTTCAATGAAAGTGATTCTCGTCAGTCTCTGCTTGGGGCTACTTCCATAGGACACAAACCATAGCCATAGAACTTGGAACTACATTATGGTGCCAAGTTTCAAAGAGCTAGCACAAACCATGTTTGATTTAGCGTTCCAACTACATGTATCCATATAGGAGAAAACAGAGTGAAACCTAAACATGTAAACGGTTACTGCAAAGGAACGGTTTAACCTAGAAGAACGAAGTTTGGTGAGCCTAGTGGGAATGGTGTACTGATCATTAAATGGAAGTATCATCAAGATTGGGTGAAAAAATGTTTGTTGAGATTTCAGGAAACTCGTAGTTTTTTGGAAGCTTGGCAACCCCTTTCAATGAAAGTGATTCTCGTCAGTCTCTGCTTGGGGCTAATTCCATAGGACACAAACCATATCCATAGAACTTGGAACTACATTATTGTGCCAAGTTTCAAAGAGCTAGCACAAACCGTGTTGGATTTAGAGTTCCAACTACATGTATCCATATAGGAGAAAACAGAGTGAAACCTAAACATGAAAACGGTTACTGCAAAGGAACGGTTTAACCTAGAAGAACGAAATGTGGTGAGCCAAATGGGACTGGTGTACTGATCATTAAGTGGAAGTATCATCAAGATTGGGTGAAAAAATGATTGCTGAGATTTCAGGAAACTCGTAGTTTTTTGGAAGCTTGGCAACCCCTTTCAATGAAAGGGATTCTCGTCAGTCTCTGCTTGGGGCTACTTCCATAGGACACAAACCATAGCCATAGAACTTGGAACTACATTATTGTGCCAAGTTTCAAAGAGGTAGCACAAACCGTGTTTGATTTACATTTCCAACTCCATGTATCCATATAGGAGAAATCAGAGTGAAACCTAAACATGAAAACGGTTACTGCAAAGGAACGGTTTAACCTATAAGAATGAAATTTGGGGAGCCAAGTGGGACTGGTGTACTGATCATTACCTGCAAGTATCATCAAGATTGGGTGAAAAAATGTTTGCTGAGCATTCAGGAAACTCGTAGTTTTTGGGAAGCTTGGCAAACCCTTTCAATGAAAGTGATTCTCGTCAGTCTCTGCTTGGGGCTACTTCCATAGGACACAAACCATCGCCATAGAACTTGGAACTACATTATTGTGCCAAGTTTCAAAGAGCTAGCACAAACCGTGTTTGATTTAGAGTTCCAACAACATGTATCCATATAGGAGAAATCAGAGTGAAACCTAAACATGAAAACGGTTACTGCAAAGGAACGGTTTAACCTAGAAGAACGAAATTTGGTGAGCCTAGTGGGATTTGTGTACTGATCATTAAATGGAAGTATCATCAAGATTGGGTGAAAAAAAGTTTGCTGAGATTTCAGGAAACTCGTAGTTTTTTGGAAGCTTCGCAACCCCTTTCAATGAAAGTGATTCTCGTCAGTCTCTGCTTGGGGCTACTTCCATAGGACACAAACCATAGCCATAGAACTTGGAACTACATTATGGTGCCAAGTTTCAAAGAGCTAGCACAAACCATGTTTGATTTAGCGTTCCAACTACATGTATCCATATAGGAGAAAACAGAGTGAAACCTAAACATGTAAACGGTTACTGCAAAGGAACGGTTTAACCTAGAAGAACGAAGTTTGGTGAGCCTAGTGGGATTGGTGTACTGATCATTAAATGGAAGTATCATCAAGATTGGGTGAAAAAATGTTTGTTGAGATTTCAGGAAACTCGTAGTTTTTTGGAAGCTTGGCAACCCCTTTCAATGAAAGTGATTCTCGTCAGTCTCTGCTTGGGGCTAATTCCATAGGACACAAACCATAGCCATAGAACTTGGAACTACATTATTGTGCCAAGTTTCAAAGAGCTAGCACAAACCGTGTTTGATTTACATTTCCAACTACATGTATCCATATTGGAGAAAACAGAGTGAAACCTAAACATGAGAACGGTTACTGCAAAGCAAAGGTTTAACCTAGAAGAACGAAATTTGGTGAGCCAAGTGGGATTGGTGTACTGATCATTAAATGGAAGTATCATAAATATTGGGAGAAAAAATGATTGCTGAGATTTCAAGAAACTCGTAGTTTTTTGGAAGCTTGGCAACCCCTTTCAATGAAAGGGATTCTCGTCAGTCTCTGCTTGGGGCTACTTCCATAGGACACAAACCATAGCCATAGAACTTGGAACTACATTATTGTGCCACGTTTCAAAGAGGTAGCACAAACCGTGTTTGATTTACATTTCCAACTACATGTATCCATATTGGAGAAATCAGAGTGAAACCTAAACATGAAAACGGTTACTGCAAAGGAACGGTTTAACCTATAAGAACGAAATTTGGTGTGCCAAGTGGGACTGGTGTACTGATCATTAAGTGGAAGTATCATCAAGATTGGGTGAAAAAATGTTTGCTGAGATTTCAGGAAACACGTAGGTTTTGTAGCTTGGCAACCCCTTTCAATGAAAGTGATTCTCATCAGTCTCTGCTTGGGGCTACTTCCATAGGACACAAACCATAGCCATAGAACTTGGAACTACATTATGGTGCCAAGTTTCAAAGAGCTAGCACAAACCGTGTTTGATTTAGAGTTCCAACAACATGTATCCATATAGGAGAAAACACAGTGAAACCTAAACATGAAAACGGTTACTGCAAAGGAACGGTTTAACCTATAAGAATGAAATTTGGTGTGCCAAGTGGGACTGGTGTACTGATCATTACCTGCAAGTATCATCAAGATTGGGTGAAAAATGTTTGCTGAGCATTCAGGAAACTCGTAGTTTTTGGGAAGCTTGGCAAACCCTTTCAATGAAAGTGATTCTCGTCAGTCTCTGCTTGGGGCTACTTCCATAGGACACAAACCATCGCCATAGAACTTGGAACTACATTATTGTGCCAAGTTTCAAAGAGCTAGCACAAACCGTGTTTGATTTAGAGTTCCAACTACATGTATCCATATAGGAGAAATCAGAGTGAAACCTAAACATGAAAACGGTTACTGCAAAGGTACGGTTTAACCTAGAAGAACGAAATTTGGTGAGCCTAGTGGGATTTGTGTACTGATCATTAAATGGAAGTATCATCAAGATTGGGTGAAAAAAAGTTTGCTGAGATTTCAGGAAACTCGTAGTTTTTTGGAAGCTTGGCAACCCCTTTCAATGAAAGTGATTCTCGTCAGTCTCTGCTTGGGGCTACTTCCATAGGACACAAATCATAGCCATAGAACTTGGAACTACATTATGGTGCCAAGTTTCAAAGAGCTAGCACAAACCATGTTTGATTTAGCGTTCCAACTACATGTATCCATATAGGAGAAAACAGAGTGAAACCTAAACATGTAAACGGTTACTGCAAAGGAACGGTTTAACCTAGAAGAACGAAGTTTGGTGAGCCTAGTGGGATTTGTGTACTGATCATTAAATGGAAGTATCATCAAGATTGGGTGAAAAAATGTTTGTTGAGATTTCAGGAAACTCGTAGTTTTTTGGAAGCTTGGCAACCCCATTCAATGAAAGTGATTCTCGTCAGTCTCTGCTTGGGGCTAATTCCATAGGACACAAACAATAGCCATAGAACTTGGAACTACATTATTGTGCCAAGTTTCAAAGAGCTAGCACAAACCGTGTTTGATTTCGAGTTCCAACTACATGTATCCATATAGGAGAAAACAGAGTGAAACCTAAACATGAAAACGGTTACTGCAAAGGAACGGTTTAACCTAGAAGAACGAAATGTGGTGAGCCAAATGGGACTGGTGTATTGATCATTAAGTGGAAGTATCATCAAGATTGTGTGAAAAAATGATTGCTGAGATTTCAGGAAACTCGTAGTTTTTTGGAAGCTTGGCAACCCCTTTCAATGAAAGGGATTCTCGTCAGTCTCTGCTTGGGGCTACTTCCATAGGATACAAACCATAGCCATAGAACTTGGAACTACATTATTGTGCCACGTTTCAAAGATGTAGAACAAACCGTGTTTGATTTACATTTCCAACTACATGTATCCATATTGGAGAAATCAGAGTGAAACCTAAACATGAAAACGGTTACTGCAAAGGAACGGTTTAACCTATAAGAACGAAATTTGGTGTGCCAAGTGGGACTGGTGTACTGATCATTAAGTGGAAGTATCATCAAGTTTGGGTGAAAAAATATTTGCTGAAATTTCAGGAAACTCGTAGTTTTTTGGAAGCTTGGCAACCCCTTTCAATGAAAGTGATTCTCGTCAGTCTCTGCTTGGGGCTACTTCCATAGGACACAAACCATAGCCATAGAACTTGGAACTACATTATGGTGCCAAGTTTCAAAGAGCTAGCACAAACCATGTTTGATTTAGAGTTCCAACAACATGTATCCATATAGGAGAAAACACAGTGAAACCTAAACATGAAAACGGTTACTGCAAAGGAACGGTTTAACCTATAAGAATGAAATTTGGTGTGCCAAGTGGGACTGGTGTACTGATCATTACCTGCAAGTATCATCAAGATTGGGTGAAAAAATGTTTGCTGAGCATTCAGGAAACTCGTAGTTTTTGGGAAGCTTGGCAAACCCTTTCAATGAAAGTGATTCTTGTCAGTCTCTGCTTGGGGCTACTTCCATAGGACACAAATCATAGCCATAGAACTTGGAACTACATTATTGTGCCAAGTTTCAAAGAGCTAGCACAAACCGTGTTTGATTTAGATTTCCAACTACATGTATCCATATAGGAGAAATCAGAGTGAAACCTAAACATGAAAACGGTTACTGCAAAGGAATGGTTTAACCTAGAAGAACGAAATTTGGTGAGCCTAGTGGGATTGGTGTACTGATCATTAAATGGAAGTATCATCAAGATTGGGTGAAAAAAAGTTTGCTGAGATTTCAGGAAACTCGTAGTTTTTTGGACGCTTGGCAACCCCTTTCAATGAAAGTGATTCTCGTCAGTCTCTGCTTGGGGCTACTTCCATAGGACACAAACCACAGCCATAGAACTTGGAACTACATTATGGTGCCAAGATTCAAAGAGCTAGCAGAAACCACGTTTGATTTAGCGTTCCAACTACATGTATCCATATATGAGAAAACAGAGTGAAACCTAAACATGTAAACGGTTACTGCAAAGGAACGGTTTAACCTAGAAGAACGAGGTTTGGTGAGCCTAGTGGGATTGGTGTACTGATCATTAAATGGAAGTATCATCAAGATTGGGTGAAAAAATGTTTGCTGAGATTTCAGGAAACTCGTAGTTTTTTGGAAGCTTGGCAACCCCTTTCAATGAAAGTGATTCTCGTCAGTCTCTGCTTGGGGCTACTTCCATAGGACACAAACCATAGCCATAGAACTTGGAACTACATTATTGTGCCAAGTTTCAAAGAGCTAGCAGAAACCGTGTTTGATTTAGAGTTCTAACTACATGTATCCATATAGGAGAAAACAGAGTGAAACCTAAACATGAAAACGGTTACTGAAAGAGAACGGTTTAACCTAGAAGAACGAAATTTGGTCAGCCAAGTGGGACTGGTGTCCTGATCCTTACCTGCAAGTATCATCAAGATTGGGTGAAAAAATGTTTGCTGAGATTTCAGGAAACTCGTAGTTTTTTGGAAGCTTGGCAACCCCTTTCAATGAAAGTGATTCTCGTCAGTCTCTGCTTGGGACTACTTCCATAGGACACAAACCATAGCCATAGAACTTGGAACTACATTATTGTGCCAAGTTTCAAAGAGCTAGCACAATCCGTGTTTGATTTAGAGTTCCAACTACATGTATCCATATAGGAGGAAACGGAGTGAAACCTAAACATGAAAACGGTTACTGCAAAGGAACGGTTTAACCTATAAGAACGAAATTTTGGGAGCAAAGTGGGACTAGTGTACTGATCATTACCTGCAAGTATCATCAAGATTGGGTGAAAAAATGTTTGCTGAGAATTCAGGAACCACGTAGTTTTTTGGAAGCTTGGCCACCCCTTTCAATGAAAGTGATTCTCGTCAGTCTCTGCTTGGGGCTAATTCCATAGGACACAAACCATAGCCATACAACTTGGAACTACATTATTGTGCCAAGTTTCAAAGACCTAGCACAAACCGTGTTTGATTTACAGTTCCAAATACATATATCCATATAGGAAAAAACAGAGTGAAACCTAAACATGAAAACGGTTACTGCAAAGGAACGGTTTAACCTAGAAGAACGAAATTTGGTGAGCCAAGTGGGACTGGTGTATTGATCCTTACCTGCAAGTATCATCAAGATGGGGTTAAAAAAAGTTTGCTGAGATTTCAGGAAACTCGTAGTTTTTTGGAAGCTTGGCAACCCCTTTGAATGAAAGTGTTTCTCGTCAGTCTCTGCTTGGGGATAATTCCATAGGACACAAACCATAGCGATACAACTTGGAACTACATTATTGTGCCAAGTTTCAAAGAGCTAGCACAAACCGTGTTTGATTTAGAGTTCCAACTACATGTATCCATATAGGAGAAAACAGAGTGAAACCTAAACATGAAAACGGTTACTGCAAAGGAACGGTTTAACCTAGAAGAACGAAATTTGGTGAGCCAATGTGACTGGTGTACTGATCATAACCTGCAAGAATCATCAAGATTAGGTGAAAAAATGTTTGCTGAGATTTCAGGAAACTCGTAGTTTTTTGGAAGCTTGGCAACCCCTTTCAATGAAAGTGATTCTCGTCAGTCTCTGCTTGGGGCTACTTCCATAGGAAACAAACCATAGCCATAGAACTTAGAACTACATTATTGTGCCAAGTTTCAAAGAGCTAGCACAAACCGTGTTTGATTTAGAGTTCCAAATACATGTATCCATATAGGAGAAAACAGCGTGAAACCTAAACATGAAAATGGTTACTGCAAAGGAACGGTTTAACCTAGAAGAACGAAATTTGGTGAGCCAAGTGGGACTGGTGTACTGATCATTACCTGCAAGTATCATCAAGATTGGGTGAAAAAATGTTTGCTGAGATTTCAGGAAACTCTTACTTTTTTGGCAGCTTGGCAACCCCTTTCAATGAAATTGATTCTCGTCAGTCTCTCCTTGGGGCTACTTCCATAGGACACAAACCATAGCCATAGAACTTGGAACTACATTGTTGTGACAACTTTCAAAGAGTTACCACAAACCGTGTTTGATTTAGAGTTCCAACTACATGTATCCATATAGGAGAAAACAGAGTGAAACCTAAACATGAAAACGGTTACTGCAAAGGAACGTTTTAACCTAGAAGAACGAAATTTGGTGAGCCAAGTGGGACTGGTGTACTGATCATTACCTGCAAGTATCATCAAGATTGGGTGAAAAAATGTTTGCTGAGATTTCATGAAACTCGTAGTTTTTTGGAAGCTTGGCAACCCCTTTCAATGAAAGTGATTCTCGTCAGTCTCTGCTTGGGGCTACTTCCATAGGACACAAACCATAGCCATAGAACTTGGAACTGCATTATGGTGCCAAGTTTCAAAGAGCTAGCAGAAACCGTGTTTGATTTAGAGTTCCAACTACATGTATCCATATAGGAGAAAACAGAGTGAAACCTAAACATGAAAACGGTTACCGCAAAGGAACGGTTTAACCTAGAAGAACGAAATTCGGTGATCCAAATGGGATTGGTGTACTGATCATTTCCTGCAAGTACCATCAAGATTGGGTGAAAAAATGTTTGCTGAGATTTCAGGAAACTCGTAGATTTTTGGAAGCTTGGCAACCCCTTTCAATGAAAGTGATTCTCGTCAGTCTCTGCTTGGGGCTACTTCCATAGGAAACAAACCATAGCCATAGAACTTGGACATACATTATTGTGCCAAGTTTCAATTAGAGTTCCAACTACATGTATCCATATAGGAGAAAACAGAGTGAATCCTAAACATGAAAACGGTTACTGCAAAGGAACGGTTTAACCTAGAAGAACGATATTTGGTGAGCCAAGTGGGATTGGTGTACTGGTCATTACCTGCAAGAACCATCACGATTGGGTGAAAAAATGATTGCTGAGATTTCAGGAAACTCGTAGTTTTTTGGAAGCTTGGCAACCCCTTTCAATGAAAGTGATTCTCGTCAGTCTCTGCTTGGGGCTACTTCCATTGGACACAAACCATAGAAATAGAACTTGGAACTACATTATTGTGCCAAGTTTCAAAGAGCTAGCACAAACCGTGTTTGATTTAGAGTTCCAACTACATGTATCCATATAGGAGAAAACAGAGTGAAACCTAAACATGAAAACGGTTACTGCAAAGGAACGGTTTAACCTAGAAGAACGAAATTTTGTGAGCCAAGTGGGACTGGTGTACTGATCATTACCTGCAAGTATCATCAAGATTGGATGAAAAAATGTTTGCTGAGATTTCAGGGAACTCATACTTTTTTGGAAGCTTGGCAACCCCTTTTAATGAAAGTGATTCTCGTCAGTCTCTGCTTGGGGCTACTTCCATAGGACACAAACCATAGCCATAGAACTTGGAACTACATTATTGTGCCATGTTTCAAAGAGCTAGCACAAACCGTGTTTGATTTAGAGTTCCAACTACATGTATCCATATAGGAGAAAACAGAGTGAAACCTAAACATGGAAACGGTTACTGCAAAGGAAAGGTTTAACCTAGAAGAACGAAATTTGGTGAGCCAAGTGGGATTGGTGTACCGATCATTACCTGCAAGTATCATCAAGATTGGGTGAAAAAATAATTGCTGAGATTTCAGGAAACTCGTACTTTTTTGGTAGCTTGGCAAGCCCTTTCAATGAAAGTGATTCTCGTCAGTCTCTGCTTGGGGCTACTTCCATAGGACACAAACCATAGCGATACAACTTGGAATTACATTATTGTGCCAAGTTTCAAAGAGCTAGCACAAACCGTGTTTGATTTAGAGTTCCAACTACATGTATCCATATAGGAGAAAACAGAGTGAAACCTAAACATGAAAACGGTTACTGCAAAGGAACGGTTTAACCTAGAAGATCGAAATTCGGTGAGCCAAGTGTGACTGGTGTACTGATCATTACCTGCAAGTATCATCAAGATTGGGTGAAAAAATATTTGCTGAGATTTCAGGAAACTCGTAGGTTTTGGTAGCTTGGCAACCCCTTTCACTGAAAGTGATTCTCATCAGTCTCTGCTTGGGGCTACTTCCATAGGACACAAACCATAGCCATAGAACTTGGAAATACATTATGTTGCCAAGTTTCAAAGAGCTAGCACAAACCGTGTTTGATTTAGAGTTCCAACTACATGTATCCATATAGGAGAAAACTTAGTGAAACCTAAACATGAAAACGGTTACTGCAAAGGAAAGGTTTAACCTAGAAGAACGAAATTTGGTCAGCCAAGTCTGACTGGTGTCCTGATCCTTACCTGCAAGTATCATCAAGATTGGGTGAAAAAATGTTTGCTGAGATTTCAGGAAACTCGTAGTTTTTTGGAAGCTTGGCAACCCCTTTCAATGAAAGTGATTTTCGTCAGTCTCTGCTTGGGGCTACTTCAATAGGACACAAACCATAGCGATAGAACTTGGAAATACATTATTGTGCCAAGTTTCAATTAGAGTTCCAACTACATGTATCCATATAGGAGAAAACAGAGTGAATCCTAAACATGAAAACGGTTACTGCAAAGGAACGGTTTAACCTAGAAGAACGATATTTGGTGAGCCAAGTGGGATTTGTGTACTGGTCATTACCTGCAAGAAACATCAAGATTGGGTGAAAAAATGATTGCTGAGATTTCAGGAAACTTGTAGTTTTTTGGAAGCTTGGCAACCCCTTTCAATGAAAGTGATTCTCGTCAGTCTCTGCTTGGGGATACATCCATAGGACACAAACCATAGGCATAGAACTTGGAACTACATTATTGTGCCAAGTTTCAAAGAGCTAGCACAAACCGTGTTTGATTTACAGTTCCAACTACATGTATCCATATAGGAGAAAACAGAGTGAAACCTAAACATGAAAACGGTTACTGCAAAGGAACGGTTTAACCTAGAAGATCGAAATTTGGTGAACCAAGTGGGACTGGTGTATTGATCATTACCAGCAAGTATCATCAAGATTGGGTGAAAAAATGTTTGCTGAGATTTCAGGAAACTCGTAGTTTTTTGGAAGCTTGGCAACCCCTTTCAATGAAAGTGATTCTCTAGAGTCTCTGCTTGGGGCTACTTCCATAGGACACAAACCATAGCCATAGAACTTGGAACTACATTATTGTGCCAAGTTTCAAAGAGCTAGCACAAACCGTGTTTGATTTAGAGTTCCAACTACATGTATCCATATAGGAGAAAACAGAGTGAAACCTAAACATGAAAACGGTTACTGCAAAGGAACGGTTTAACCTAGAAGAACGAAATTTGGGGAGCCAAGTGGGACTAGTGTGCTGATCATTACCTGCAAGTATCATCAAGATTGGGTGAAAAAATGATTGCTGAGAATTCAGGAAACTCGTAGTTTTTTGGAAGCTTGGCAAGCCCTTTCAATGAAAGTGATTCTCGTCAGTCTCTGCTTGGGGCTACTTCCATAGGACACAAAAACCATAGCCATAGAACTTGGAACTACATTATTGTGCCAAGTTTCAAAGAGCTAGCACAAACCGTGTTTGATTTAGAGTTCCAACTACATGTATCCATATAGGAGAAAACTTAGTGAAACCTAAACATGAAAACGGTTACTGCAAAGGAACGGTTTAACTGAGAAGAACGAAATTTGGAGAGCCAAGTGGGATTGGTGTACTGATCATTAAATGGAAGTATCATCAAGATTGGGTGAAAAAATGATTGCTGAGATTCCAGGAAACTCGTAGTTTTTTGGAAGCTTGGCAACCCCTTTCAATGAAAGTGATTCTCGTCAGTCTCTGCTTGGGGAAACTTCCATAGGACACAAACCATAGCGATACAACTTGGAACTACATTATTGTGCCAAGTTTCAAAGAGCTAGCACAAACCGAGTTTGATTTAGAGTTCCAACTACATGTGTCCATATAGGAGAAAACAGAGTGAAACCTAAACATGAAAACGGTTACGGCAAAGGAACGGTTTAACCTAGAAGATCGAAATTCGGTGAGCCAAGTGTGCCTGGTGTACTGATCATTACCTGCAAGTATCATCAAGATTGGGTGAAAAAATGTTTGCTGAAATTTCAGGAAACTCGTAGTTTTTTGGAAGCTTGGCAACCCCTTTCAATGAAAGTGATTCTCGTCAGTCTCTGCTTGGGGCTACTTCCATAGGACACAAAACATAGCCATAGAACTTAGAACTACATTATTGTGCCAAGTTTCAAAGAGCTAGCACAAACCGTGTTTGATTTACAGTTCCAACTACATGTATCCATATAGGAGAAAACAGAGTGAAACCTAAACCTGAAAACGGTTACTGCAAAGGAACGGTTTAACCTAGAAGAACGACATTTGGTGAGCCAAGTCGGACTGGTGTACTGATCATTACCTGCAAATATCATCAAGATTGGGTGAAAAAATGTTTGCTGAGATTTCAGGAAACTCGTAATTTTTTGGAAGCTTGGCAACCCCTTTCAATGAAAGTGATTCTCGTCAGTCTCTGCTTGGGGCTACTTCCATAGGACACAAACCATAGCAATAGAACTTGGACCTACATTATTGTGCCAAGTTTCAAAGAGCTAGCACAAACCGTGTTTGATTTAGAGTTCCAAATACATGTATCCATATAGGAGAAAACAGAGTGAAACCTAAACATGAAAACGGTTACTGCAAAGGAACGGTTTAACCTAGAAGAACGAAATTTGGTGAGCCAAGTGGGACTGGCGTACTGATCATTACCTGCAAGTATCATCAAGATTGGGTGAAAAAATGTTTGCTGAGATTTCAGGAAACATGTAGGTTTTGGTAGCTTGGCAACCCCTTTCAATGAAAGTGATTCTCATCAGTCTCTGCTTGGGGCTACTTCCATAGGACACAAACCATAGCCATAGAACTTGGAACGACATTATGGTGCCAAGTTTCAAAGAGCTAGCACAAACCGTGTTTGATTTAGAGTTCCAACTACATGTATCCATATAGGAGAAAAAGAGTGAAACCTAAACATGAAAACGGTTACTGCAAAGGAACGGTTTAACCTAGAAGAACGAAATTTGGTCAGCCAAGTGGGACTGTTGTCCTGATCCTTACCTGCAATTATCATCAAGATTGTGTGAAAAAATGTTTGCTGAGATTTCAGGAAACTCGTAGTTTTTTGGAAGCTTGGGAACCCCTTTCAATGAAAGTGATTCTCGTCAGTCTCTGCTTGGGGCTACTTCCATAGGACACAAACGATAATCATAGAACTTGGAACTACATTATTGTGCCAAGTTTCAAAGAGCTAGCACAAACCGTGTTTGATTTAGAGTTCCAACTACATGTATCCATATAGGAGAAAGCAGAGTGAAACCTAAACATGAAAACGGTTACTGCAAAGGAACGGTTTAACCTAGAAGAACGAATTTGGGGAGCCAAGTGGGACTAGTGTACTGATCATTACCTGCAAGTACCATCAAGATTGGGTGAAAAAATGTTTGCTGAGATTTCTGGAAACTCGTAGTTTTTTGGAAGCTTGGCAACCCGTTTCAATTAAAGTGATTCTCGTCAGTCTCTGCTTGGGGCTACTTCCATAGGACACAAACCATAGCCATAGAACTTGGAACTACATTATGGTGCCAAGTTTCAAAGAGCTAGCACAAACCACGTTTGATTTAGCGTTCCAACTACATGTATCCATATAGGAGACAACAGAGTGAAACCTAAACATGAAAACGGTTACTGCAAAGGAACGGTTTAACCTAGAAGAACGAAATTTGGTGAGCCAAATGGGACTGGTGTACTGATCATTACCTGCAAATATCATCAAGATTGGGTGAAAAAATGTTTGCTAAGATTTCAGGAAACTCGTAGTTTTTTGGAAGCTTGGCAACCCCTTTCAATGAAATTGATTCTCGTCAGTCTCTGCTTGGGGCTACTTCCATAGGACACAAACCATAGCCATACAACTTGGAACTACATTATTGTGCCAAGTTTCAAAGAACTGGTACAAACCGTGTTTGATTTACAGTTCCAACTACATGTATCCATATAGGACAAAACAGAGTGAAACCTAAACATGAAAACGGTTACTGCAAAGGAACGGTTTAACCTAGAAGAACGAAATTTGGAGAGCCAAGTGCGATTGGTGTACTGATCATTAAATGGAAGTATCATCACGATTGGGTGAAAAAATGTTTGCTGAGATTTCAGGAAACTCGTAGTTTTTTGGAAGTTTGGCAACCCCTTTCAATGAAAGTGATTCTCGTCAGTCTCTGCTTGGGGCTACTTCCATAGGACACAAACCATAGCCATAGAACTTGCAACTACATTATTGTGCCAAGTTTCAAAGAGCTAGCACAAACCACGTTTGATTTAGATTTCCAACTACATGTATCCATATAGGAGAAAACAGAGTGAAACCTAAACATGTAAACGGTTACTGCAAAGGAACGGTTTAACCTAGAAGAACGAAATTTGGTGAGCCTAGTGGGATTGGTGTACTGATCATTAAATGGAAGTATCATCAAGATTGGGTGAAAAAATGTTTGCTGAGATTTCAGGAAACTCGTAGTTTTTTGGAAGCTTGGCAACCCCTTTCAATGAAAGTGATTCTCGTGAGTCTCTGCTTGGGGCTACTTCCATAGGACACAAACCATAGCCATAGAACTTGGAACTACATTATGGTGCCAAGTTTCAAAGAGCTAGCACAAACCGTGTTTGATTTAGCGTTCCAACTACATGTATCCATATAGGAGAAAACAGAGTGAAACCTAAACATGAAAACGGTTACTGCAAAGGAACGGTTTAACCTAGAAGAACGAAATTTGGTGAGCCAAGTGGGACTGGTGTACTGATCATTAAATGGAAGTATCATCAAGATTGGGTGAAAAAATGTTTGCTGAGATTTCAGGAAACTCGTATTTTTTTGGAAGCTTGGCAACCCCTTTCAATGAAAGTGATTCTCATCAGTCTCTGCTTGGGGCTACTTCCATAGGACACAAACCATAGCCATAGAAGTTGGAACTACATTATGGTGCCAAGTTTCAAAGAGCTAGCACAAACCGTGTTTGATTTAGAGTTCCAAATACATGTATCCATATCGGAGAAAACAGAGTGAAACCTAAACATGAAAACGGTTACTGCAAAGGAACGGTTTAACCTAGAAGAACGAAATTTGGTGAGCCAAATGGGACTGGTGTACTGATCATTACCTGCAAATATCATCAAGATTGGGTGAAAAAATGTTTGCTGAGATTTCAGGAAACTCGTAGTTTTTTGGAAGCTTGGCAACCCCTTTCAATGAAATTGATTCTCGTCAGTCTCTGCTTGGGGCTACTTCCATAGGACAAAAACCATAGCCATAGAACTTGGAACTACATTATTGTGCCAAGTTTCAAAGAACTGGCACAAACCGTGTTTGATTTACAGTTCCAACTACATGTATCCATATAGGACAAAACAGAGTGAAACCTAAACATGAAAACGGTTACTGCAAAGGAACGGTTTAACCTAGAAGAACGAAATTTGGAGAGCCAAGTGCGATTGGTGTACTGATCATTAAATGGAAGTATCATCACGATTGGGTGAAAAAATGTTTGCTGAGATTTCAGGAAACTCGTAGTTTTTTGGAAGTTTGGCAACCCCTTTCAATGAAAGTGATTCTCGTCAGTCTCTGCTTGGGGCTACTTCCATAGGACACAAACCATAGCCATAGAACTTGCAACTACATTATTGTGCCAAGTTTCAAAGAGCTAGCACAAACCACGTTTGATTTAGATTTCCAACTACATGTATCCATATAGGAGAAAACAGAGTGAAACCTAAACATGTAAACGGTTACTGCAAAGGAACGGTTTAACCTAGAAGAACGAAATTTGGTGAGCCTAGTGGGATTGGTGTACTGATCATTAAATGGAAGTATCATCAAGATTGGGTGAAAAAATGTTTGCTGAGATTTCAGGAAACTCGTAGTTTTTTGGAAGCTTGGCAACCCCTTTCAATGAAAGTGATTCTCGTCAGTCTCTGCTTGGGGCTACTTCCATAGGACACAAACCATAGCCATAGAAGTTGGAACTACATTATGGTGCCAAGTTTCAAAGAGCTAGCACAAGCCGTGTTTGATTTAGAGTTCCAAATACATGTATCCATATAGGAGAAAACAGAGTGAAACCTAAACATGAAAACGGTTACTGCAAAGGAACGGTTTAACCTAGAAGAACGAAATTTGGTGAGCCAAGTGGGACTGGTGTACTGATCATTACCTGCAAATATCATCAAGATTGGGTGAAAAAATGTTTGCTGAGATTTCATGAAACTCGTAGTTTTTTGGAAGCTTGGCAACCCCTTTCAATGAAATTGATTCTCGTCAGTCTCTGCTTGGGGCTACTTCCATAGGACACAAACCATAGCCATAGAACTTGGAACTACATTATTGTGCCAAGTTTCAAAGAACTGGCACAAACCGTGTTTGATTTACAGTTCCAACTACATGTATCCATATAGGAGAAAACAGAGTGAAACCTAAACATGAAAACGGATACTGCAAAGGAACGGTTTAACCTAGAAGAACGAAATTTGGAGAGCCAAGTGCGGTTGGTGTACTGATCATTAAATGGAAGTATCATCACGATTGGGTGAAAAAATGTTTGCTGAGATTTCAGGAAACTCGTAGTTTTTTGGAAGCTTGGCAACCCCTTTCAATGAAAGTGATTCTCGTCAGTCTCTGCTTGGGGCTTCTTCCATAGGACACACACCATAGCCATAGAACTTGCAACTACATTATTGTGCCAAGTTTCAAAGAGCTAGCACAAACCACGTTTGATTTAGATTTCCAACTACATGTATCCATATAGGAGAAAACAGAGTGAAACCTAAACATGTAAACGGTTACTGCAAAGGAACGGTTTAACCTAGAAGAACGAAATTTGGTGAGCCTAGTGGGATTGGTGTACTGATCATTAAATGGAAGTATCATCAAGATTGGGTGAAAAAATGTTTGCTGAGATTTCAGGAAACTCGTATTTTTTTGGAAACTTGGCAACCCCTTTCAATGAAAGTGATTCTCATCAGTCTCTGCTTGGGGCTACTTCCATAGGACACAAAAAATAGCCATAGAAGTTGGAACTACATTATGGTGCCAAGTTTCAAAGAGCTAGCACAAACCGTGTTTGATTTAGAGTTCCAAATACATGTATCCATATCGGAGAAAACAGAGTGAAACCTAAACATGAAAACGGTTACTGCAAAGGAACGGTTTAACCTAGAAGAACGAAATTTGGTGAGCCAAGTGGGACTGGTGTACTGATCCTTACCTGCAATTATCATCAAGATTGGGTGAAAAAATGTTTGCTGAGATTTCAGGAAACTCGTAGTTTTTTGGAAGCTTGGCAACCCCTTTCAATGAAAGTGATTCTCGTCAGTCTCTGCTTGGGGCTACTTCCATAGGACACAAACCATAATCATAGAACTTGGAACTACATTATAGTGCCAAGTTTCAAAGAGCTAGCACAAACCGTGTTTGATTTACAGTTCCAACTACATGTATCCATATAGGAGAAAACAGAGTGAAACCTAAACATGAAAACGGTTACTGCAATGGAACGGTTTAACCTAGAAGAACGAAATTTCTTCAGCCAAGTGGGACTGGTGTACTGATCCTTACCTGCAAGTATCATCAAGATTGGGTGAAAAAATGTTTGCTGAGATTTCAGGAAACTCGTAGTTTTTTATTAGCTTTGCAACCCCTTTGAAAGAAAGTGATTCTCGTCAGTCTCTGCATGGGGCTACTTCCATAGGACACAAACTATAGCCATAGAACTTGGAACGACATTATTGTGCCATGTTTCAAAGAGCTAGAACAAACCGTGTTTGATTTAGAGTTCCAAATACATGTATCAATATAGGAGAAAACAGAGTGAATCCTAAACATGAAAACGGTTACTGCAAAGGAACGGTTTAACCTAGAAGAACGAAATTTGGTTTGCCAAGTGGGATTGGTGTACTGATCCTTACCTGCAAGTATCATCACGATTGGGTGAAAGAATGTTTGCTGAGATTTCAGGAAACTCGTAGTTTTTTGGATGCTTGGCATCCCCTTTCAATGAAAGTGATTCCCGTCAGTCTCTGCTTGGGGCGACTTCCATAGGACACAAACCATAGCCATAGAACTTGGAACTACATTATTGTGCCAAGTTTCAAAGAGCTAGCACAAACCGTGTTTGATTTACAGTTCCAACTACATGTATCCATATATGAGAAAACAGAGTGAAACCTAAACCTGAAAACGGTTCCTGCAAAGGAACGGTTTAACCTAGAAGAACGAAATTTGGTGAGCCAAGTCGGACTGGTGTACTGATCATTACCTGCAAATATCATCAAGATTGGGTGAAAAAATGTTTGCTGAGATTTCAGGAAACTCGTAATTTTTTGGGAGCTTGGCAACCCCTTTCAATGAAAGTGATTCTCGTCAGTCTCTGCTTGGGGCTACTTCCATAGGACACAAACCATAGCAATAGAACTTGGACCTACATTATTGTGCCAAGTTTCAAAGAGCTAGCACAAACCGTGTTTGATTTAGAGTTCCAACTACATGTATCCATATAGGAGAAAACAGAGTGAAACCTAAACATGAAAACGGTTACTGCAAAGGAACGGTTTAACCTAGAAGATCGAAATTCGGTGAGCCAAGTGTGACTGGTGTACTGATCATTACCTGCAAGTATCATCAAGATTGGGTGAAAAAATGTTTGCTGAGATTTCAGGAAACTCGTAGGTTTTGGTAGCTTGGCAACCCCTTTCACTGAAAGTGATTCTCATCAGTCTCTGCTTGGGGCTACTTCCATAGGACACAAACCATAGCCGTAGAACTTGGAAATACATTATGGTGCCAAGTTTCAAAGAGCTAGCACAAACCGTGTTTGATTTAGAGTTCCAACTACATGTATCCATATAGGAGAAAACTTAGTGAAACCTAAACATGAAAACGGTTACTGCAAAGGAAAGGTTTAACCTAGAAGAACGAAATTTGGTCAGCCAAGTCTGACTGGTGTCCTGATCCTTACCTGCAAGTATCATCAAGATTGGGTGAAAAAATGTTTGCTGAGATTTCAGGAAACACGTAGTTTTTTGGAAGCTTGGCAACCCCTTTCAATGAAAGTGATTTTCGTCAGTCTCTGCTTGGGGCTACTTCAATAGGACACAAACCATAGCGATAGAACTTGGAAATACATTATTGTGCCAAGTTTCAATTAGAGTTCCAACTACATGTATCCATATAGGAGAAAACAGAGTGAATCCTAAACATGAAAACGGTTACTGCAAAGGAACGGTTTAACCTAGAAGAACGATATTTGGTGAGCCAAGTGGGATTTGTGTACTGTTCATTACCTGCAAGAAACATCAAGATTGGGTGAAAAAATGATTGCTGAGATTTCAGGAAACTTGTAGTTTTTTGGAAGCTTGGCAACCCCTTTCAATGAAAGTGATTCTCGTCAGTCTCTGCTTGGGGATACTTCCATAGGACACAAACCATAGGCATAGAACTTGGAACTACATTATTGTGCCAAGTTTCAAAGAGCTAGCACAAACCGTGTTTGATTTACAGTTCCAACTACATGTATCCATATAGGAGAAAACAGAGTGAAACCTAAACATGAAAACGGTTACTGCAAAGGAACGGTTTAACCTAGAAGATCGAAATTTGGTGAACCAAGTGGGACTGGTGTATTGATCATTACCAGCAAGTATCATCAAGATTGGGTGAAAAAATGTTTGCTGAGATTTCAGGAAACTCGTAGTTTTTTGGAAGCTTGGCAACCCCTTTCAATGAAAGTGATTCTCGTCAGTCTCTGCTTGGGGCTACTTCCATAGGACACCAACCATAGCCATAGAACTTGGAACTACATTATTGTGCCAAGTTTCAAAGAGCTAGCACAAACCGTGTTTGATTTAGAGTTCCAACTATATGTATCCATATAGGAGAAAACAGAGTGAAACCTAAACATGAAAACGGTTACTGCAAAGGAACGGTTTAACCTAGAAGAACGAAATTAGGGGAGCCAAGTGGGACTAGTGTGCTGATCATTACCTGCAAGTATCATCAAGATTGGGTGAAAAAATGATTGCTGAGAATTCAGGAAACTCGTAGTTTTTTGGAAGCTTGGCAAGCCCTTTCAATGAAAGTGATTCTCGTCAGTCTCTGCTTGGGTCTACTTCCATAGGACACAAACTATAGCCATAGAACTTGGAACTACATTATTGTGCCAAGTTTCAAAGAGCTAGCACAAACCGTGTTTGATTTAGAGTTCCAACTACATGTATCCATATAGGAGAAAACACAGTGAAACCTAAACATGAAAACGGTTACTGCAAAGGAACGGTTTAACTGAGAAGAACGAAATTTGGAGAGCCAAGTGGGATTGGTGTACTGATCATTAAATGGAAGTATCATCAAGATTGGGTGAAAAAATGATTGCTGAGATTTCAGGAAACTCGTAGTTTTTTGGAAGCTTGGCAACCCCTTTCAATGAAAGTGATTCTCGTCAGTCTCTGCTTGGGGCTACTTCCATAGGACACAAACCATAGCCATAGAGCTTAGAACTACATTATTGTGCCAAGTTCAAAGAGCTAGCACAAACCGTGTTTGATTTACAGTTCCAACTACATGTATCCATATAGGAGAAAACAGAGTGAAACCTAAACCTGAAAACGGTTCCTGCAAAGGAACGGTTTAACCTAGAAGAACGACATTTGGTGAGCCAAGTCGGACTGGTGTACTGATCATTACCTGCAAATATCATCAAGATTGGGTGAAAAAATGTTTGCTGAGATTTCAGGAAACTCGTAATTTTTCGGAAGCTTGGCAACCCCTTTCAATGAAAGTGATTCTTGTCAGTCTCTGCTTGGGGCTACTTTAATAGGACACAAACCATAGCAATAGAACTTGGACCTACATTATTGTGCCAAGTTTCAAAGAGCTAGCACAAACCGTGTTTGATTTAGAGTTCCAAATACATGTATCCATATAGGAGAAAACAGAGTGAAACCTAAACATGAAAACGGTTACTGCAAAGGAACGGTTTAACCTAGAAGAACGAAATTTGGTGAGCCAAGTGGGACTGGCGTACTGATCATTACCTGCAAGTATCATCAAGATTGGGTGAAAAAATGTTTGCTGAGATTTCAGGAAACATGTAGGTTTTGGTAGCTTGGCAACCCCTTTCAATGAAAGTGATTCTCATCAGTCTCTGCTTGGGGCTACTTCCATAGGACACAAACCATAGCCATAGAACTTGGAACTACATTATGGTGCCAAGTTTCAAAGAGCTAGCACAAACCGTGTTTGATTTAGAGTTCCAACTACATGTATCCATATAGGAGAAAACAGAGTGAAACCTAAACATGAAAACGGTTACTGCAAAGGAACGTTTTAACCTAGAAGAACGAAATTTGGTCAGCCAAGTGGGACTGTTGTCCTGATCCTTACCTGCAATTATCATCAAGATTGTGTGAAAAAATGTTTGCTGAGATTTCAGGAAACTCGTAGTTTTTTGGAAGCTTGGCAACCCCTTTCAATGAAAGTGATTCTCGTCAATCTCTGCTTGGGGCTACTTCCATAGGACACAAACGATAATCATAGAACTTGGAACTACATTATTGTGCCAAGTTTCAAAGAGCTAGCACAAACCGTGTTTGATTTAGAGTTCCAACTACATGTATCCATATAGGAGAAAGCAGAGTGAAACCTAAACATGAAAACGGTTACTGCAAAGGAACGGTTTAACCTAGAAGAACGAATTTGGGGAGCCAAGTGGGACTAGTGTACTGATCATTACCTGCAAGTACCATCAAGATTGGGTGAAAAAATGTTTGCTGAGATTTCAGGAAACTCGTAGTTTTTTGGAAGCTTGGCAACCCCTTTAAATTAAAGTGATTCTCGTCAGTCTCTGCTTGGGGCTACTTCCATAGGACACAAACCATAGCCATAGAACTTGGAACTACATTATGGTGCCAAGTTTCAAAGAGCTAGCACAAACCACGTTTGATTTAGCGTTCCAACTACATGTATCCATATAGGAGAAAACAGAGTGAAACCTAAACATGAAAACGGTTACTGCAAAGGAACGGTTTAACCTAGAAGAACGAAATTTGGTGAGCCAAATGGGACTGGTGTACTGATCATTACCTGCAAATATCATCAAGATTGGGTGAAAAAATGTTTGCTGAGATTTCAGGAAACTCGTAGTTTTTTGGAAGTTTGGCAACCCCTTTCAATGAAAGTGATTCTCGTCAGTCTCTGCTTGGGGCTACTTCCATAGGACACAAACCATAGCCATAGAACTTGCAACTACATTATTGTGCCAAGTTTCAAAGAGCTAGCACAAACCACGTTTGATTTATATTTCCAACTACATGTATCCATATAGGAGGAAACAGAGTGAAACCTAAACATGTAAACGGTTACTGCAAAGGAACGGTTTAACCTAGAAGAACGAAATTTGGTGAGCCTAGTGGGATTGGTGTACTGATCATTAAATGGAAGTATCATCAAGATTGGGTGAAAAAATGTTTGCTGAGATTTCAGGAAACTCGTAGTTTTTTGGAAGCTTGGCAACCCCTTTCAATGAAAGTGATTATCCTCAGTCTCTCCTTGGGGCTACTTCCTTTGGACACAAACCATAGCCATAGAACTTGGAACTACATTATTGTGCAAAGTTTCAAAGAGCTAGCACAAACGGTGTTTGATTTAGAGTTCCAACTACATGTATCCATATAGGAGAAATCAGAGTGAAACCTAAACATGAAAACGGTTACTGCAAAGCAACAGTTTAACCGAGAAGAACGAAATTTGTTGAGCATAGTGGGATTGGTGTACTGATCATTAAATGGAATTATCATCAAGATGGGGTGAAAAAATGTTTGCTGAGATTTCACGAAACTCGTAGTTTTTTGGAAGCTTGGCAACCCCTTTGAATGAAAGTGATTCTCCTCAGTCCTTGCTTGGGGATACTTCCATAGGACAAAAAACCAAACCGATACAAATTGGAACTACATTATTGTGCCAAGTTTCAAAGAGCTAGCACAACCAGTGTTTGATTTAGAGTTCCAACTACATGTATCCATATAGGAGAAAACAGAGTGAAACCTAAACATGAAAACGGTTACTGCAAAGGAACGGTTTAACCTAGAAGATCGAAATTTGGTGAGCCAAGTGTGACTGGTGCACTGATCATTACCTGCAAGTATCATCAAGATTGGGTGAAAAAATTTTTGCTGAGATTTCAGGAAACTCGTAGTTTTTTGGTAGCTTGGCAACCCCTTTCAATGAAAGTGATTCTCATCAGTCTCTGCTTGGGGCTACTTGCATAGGACACAAACCATAGCCATAGAACTTGGAACTACATTATTGTGCCAAGTTTCAAAGAGCTAGCACAAACCGTGTTTGATTTAGTGTTCCAACTACATGTATCCATATAGGAGAAAACAGAGTGAAACCTAAACATGAAAACGGTTACTGCAAAGGAGCGGTTTAACCTAGAAGAACGAAATTTGGTCAGCCAAGTGGGACTGGTGTACTGATCATTACCTGCAAGTATCATCATGACTGGGTGAAAAAATGTTTGCTGAGATTTCAGGAAACTCGTAGTTTTTTGGAAGCTTGGCAACCCTTTCAATGAAAGTGATTCTCGTCAGTCTCTGCTTGGGGCTACTTACATAGGACACAAACCACATCCATAGAACTTGGAACTA